>NW_025047824.1:877500-940000 GCF_018831695.1 Puntigrus tetrazona
GAGACGAGCAGGAGCTCAGATGTTCGAGCAGAAACCCAACGGTGAAGATTCCCACCAGACCAGACAGAACCAGACGAACCAGAGCCTCGGTGACCCCGCAGCGATCCACACAACCTGAAAGACAGAAGACACCTTCTGTAGAAAAGAGAGCGCTTTCTGTTGCGCTAGGAAGAGAGTTTTTTGTGGCGAATGACCGCTTTACCTTCCTGTCGTGGGCAGATGTCTTTGTGAAGACGGACGGTTTTGTTGTTCACCGGGTTTGTTGCTGTACAGCTGTAGATCTCCGGATCATCATGATGAAGCTCTAATGGTAAACTGAGGTTGATGTTGAGATCAGGATCGCTGGTCCGGTTCAACAGTTCACCTCCTTTGTACCACGAGATGAACACGTCTCGGTCGTTTCTCACCGAGCAGGACACGGAGCAGACCTCTGTTTCCTGTGATGTACCTGAAAGAAACGAAAGACGCATTTCCATCGCTGTCATCATTTACAAAAAGAGCCCCATCATAACAAAACTAGTGGAAAAGATACAATATTATCTTTAGCACTGTTGCAGAACTTCTCGAATCATTTTATAAACTCAGAATTCTAAGAAAAGACTAATTGAGGGGAAAAGTCCTAATTGTAAGCTACAGAAGTTGTATTACTTCTTACAGAAATCATCAAGACAGACCTGTAGGCCGGTGCAGACTAACTGATGAGCTTCTCCAGACGACTGGTACAGAGACAGACGCTTTATGACAAAAGACGACTTGAACATCACCTTAAAGCCACATCTCCCTTAATTAAAGACGCCAGTATTGCAATCCAGTAATAATCAATCTAGTCGATATCCCGCAATTTCCAATAGAGGTATCTCACCATAAACATAAACATCGTATCTCCGTCCGGTGAGGCGTGTATGTTATGCGTTGTGGTTCATGTGCAATATGTAAGATCCTTCAAAGATTGCGGTTTATTTCAGATCAGAATTAAGCCTCAAAGCTGCCCCAAGCAGCTCAACGAAGAAAAGGTTTTGAAAGAAAGGCGAGGTCTTTGATTTCTTCTTGTCGTGTATGTTTGTACGACGGCAGAAGATGATCTAAAGAGGGGCGAAGGAAGTATTTCTGTGGTATTGACGCTGTGGGTGAAGTTCAGAAGCGTTTCTTCGTAGTTATATATAGTTTGTGTAGTTATATTCAACTAGGTATAGTAATTATAGTGTTTCAACTAGGTATAGTAATTATAAAATGTATAGTATAGATGGTTAACTGTTGTATAGCTCTATTGTTATTTTTATTTGCACTGTTGCATGTTTTCCTGTGTGTGACCAGTATGTAGCACCGTGATCCTGCGAGAGAAGCTGGCAAGCTCTCCCGTTCAGCTGTGCCCCGCCCACACACTCAGCTCTCCCGTTCAGCTGTGCCCCGCCCACACACACAGCTCTCCCGTTCAGCTGTGCCCCGCCCACACACACAGCTCTCCCGTTCAGCTGTGCCCCGCCCACACACACAGCTCTCCCGTTCAGCTGTGCCCGCCCCCACACACAGCTCTCCCGTTCAGCTGTGCCCGCCCCACACACACAGCTCTCTCGCTCAGCTGTGCCCCGCCCACACACACAGCTCTCTCGCTCAGCTGTGCCCCCGCCCACACACACAGCTCTCTCGCTCAGCTGTGCCCCGCCCACACACACAGCTCTCTCGCTCAGCTGTGCCCCGCCCACACACAGCTCTCCCGTTCAGTTGTGCCCCCGCCACACACACAGCTCTCTCGCTCAGCTGTGCCCCCCACACACAGCTCTCTCGCTCAGCTGTGCCCCGCCCACACACAGCTCTCTCGCTCAGCTGTGCCCCCCCCACACACACAGCTCTCTCGCTCAGCTGTGCCCCGCCCACACACACAGCTCTCTCGCTCAGCTGTGCCCCGCCCACACACACAGCTCTCTCGCTCAGCTGTGCCCCGCCCACACACACAGCTCTCTCGCTCAGCTGTGCCGGTAAGACTGGTAGCTTTGCTGTAGGGATTCCTCAAGTACGCCGCAAGTGTTTTTTTCAACACGTTAAAGAGACTTAGAGTTATTAAAACAAATCCGTTAGTAGATGTCACCTGAACTGATACTGACGATTCTCATCGTCATCGCCGGTAAGTAAAGCTTCTTCATACAATAACACAAACGTGGATAAACGCTAAACAAAATTAATGTTTAAAATCAGGTGCTGCATGTGGCAAAAAGATAGAGGCGAAAAATGGAGAAGACTTTTCCTTCGTTGTCAACACATCTGAGCCGAGGAAAGTCATTCTACAAAACGTAGAAAAGAACGTGACCCTAGATATCTTCCGCTACTGTTCCGAAGAGGAGCGAAAGCACGGCTGCAAGATGAAGAGATCGGGAAGATGTTCATCCCAGATCAGCAAAGAGACCTTCAACATAACCTGTCTTCATGCAAACCCGAGCGACGCTGGACATTACACTGTCCGAGTTACCGAGAAAAATTGGGACGAAAATCCTTTTACATTTTCATTGAAAGGTTAGTACTTTAATAATCATATAAAGTAATACATAAACGAACTTTATGCGGCAAACCGGAATTGGTTTTTCATGCTCTGTTTATGTGCACGTGCGTAAAAAAAGACACTTATACTGTATTCTTTGCATGCTTGTGATTTTAAGAAGACTTGCATTAGGTAGAAGACCTTGGGTAATGAACACACACATACCATTTGTGTAAAGAGCGCAGAATGGCATCAGAGAGTGTGACGTATGTGAACCGTATGTGAACTCTATGAAGACTATTCCCATGCACATGCTTAAAATAATGATTTGAACTTAATTTGATGCGCTAGTGCACACACGTCATCTAGTTTCTGAAAAGAAGAAGAACTCGTCCATGTCTGTTATCTTGACTCATGTTTTAATCCATTTATTATGTATTTACATTACTGTTCTGTTAATGTGCTTTTTGTGTGTTTATTAATGATCTTTCAATGTTTTTCATAAACCACCTGAGAACTTTTCTGTCTGTTTCTCAACTTTTTGTCTAGTATGTTCAGATTGTTCGACACAAATAAGCATCCAACATACTTAACACATTTGTCAACAGAAAGGACATTTGGCCTGATTAGTTATTAGTTATTGGCCATACTTATGAATACACAGTACTACAGTATAAAACTACAGTATTCCTAGTTTAATCTATACACTGCTCTAATTCACTTCACGTATAGCACAGTTGATAAACAAATGTGGTTCATAGCTTTGCATTGCATAAAAAAACAATTAAACCAGTTTTCCATTATACTATGCATTGTCATTATATACATCTTTAATACTGTTGGTTTCTTTTAGTAATTGACCCTGGTCCTCCATCCATCCATCCATTTACCACACCTGCTATGTCCAGCAAAGCAGAAGAGACAATCGAGACAGATGACCTAACCACCGCAATCATCATAGTGGTTGTCTTATTGTTGGCCATTGTCGTTATTTTCGTTATTGTTGTTATTGTCGTTATCTGCTGTAAAAAGGCAAGTGTTATCAGTGGTAAATTACACAACACTTTTATTTTTGTATTAATATTGTAGCACTTGAGAAATTTTGCTGAGGAATGAAGTCATAATAGATCAAAAAAATGTCATTTATGTACACTGAATTCTGCTTGCATGATGGTATGGTACTAAAAATTGCATTGCAATTACATTGCAAATTAAGATTTTAAATGTCAGATATTTCATCTACCTACAGAAGAAGCGAAAGAAAAATCACACGGAGGATCCAGGAGAAAGCGCTGCTCTCAACTTAAACACCAATGCAGGTCAGTCCAGCAGAGGACACTGGGTTTTGTATCATAAACACATTTTCTTAGGATTTTAACATTTTACAATCTGGACTAATGCTGCCATGTTAAATAATCAGTTATTTTTACACTACACACTAAGAACACTAAGAAACACCCCCACCGCCCGCGTCGTCCTAGTCCTGTATCAAGATGTGATATTAGGGGAGATATAGAGGGTGGGTGGGAAGAGACCCCTGACAGACCGGCAAAAGCTGCCCAGATGGGGGGGGTTCAATCACCCCTAACTTGAGCATTTGTTGAATTGAAGGGGGTACCTCGTTCGGTCAGAATCTCGGCTGGTATGCCAACCCGACTGAAAAACAATGCCTGAGCGATTGTTTTCGCTGTAACCTTCCATAAAGGGACTGCCTCTGGGTAACGGGTGGCATAATCTACGATAACCAGCACGTGTTCATGTCCCCGGGCATACTTCTACAATGGCCCTACGAGGTCCATCTCGATGCGCTCTAAGGATACATCGATGATGGTGTAGGGGAACGAGAGGACTGGGGGGAGGAATATGTGGCGTGGTCAGCTGACACGTTGGGGAGGCTTGGCAAAAGCGCTTTACTTTGGCCTCCAGGCCCGGTCAGTGGAACCAGTCTTGGATGCACTGACAGGTATTGGCCACCCCCAGGTGTCCTGCCATCGGTGGGCGTGAGCCAGCTCCAGGATAGCCTCTGTTTTAGTCTTTGGAACAACCAGTAGCAATTTCTCCCCCCACCCCCCTCCACTGGGCGACACAGTACAACAGGCTATTTTTGACGACAAAGTGTGGTAGACGATGGGGCCCAGGCTGTACCTCTTGGCCTTCAATCACTCAGACTTGAAGCCAGCAATGCTTGAGTCGGTCGTCCTCTTTCTGAGCCTTGGCGAATGAGGGGACTCACCTTCTCTCCCGCTGTCGGAGGCCAGTAAGGTGGGACGATCTTGGGATGCGTGGACTGGCCTCCGTCATCGGTGGTTTCCCCTGGCACTGGCAGATTGGGTAGCGGCAATGAGCAAACGGTTGAACCCTGGCCAGTCTCTTCCGAGTAGTACTGGAACCGGAAGATCTTTCAATCGCTCATCGTGCGTAGAGGGAACCGCTGGCCTGCTGATTGGTTGCCGAGTGCCCTCCGGCACGCATCACTCCTGGACCACCCTCCGGGAAATGACAGCGCTCGCTCCCCAGGCTCTCGCTGTTGGGCCGTGTTCGCCAGCTCCACTGCCTCGACGAGCTCCAGGTTTGTGGTTAGGTTTCTCATCCTCACCGCCTGCCGATGTGTACGGGGAAGGGCTCACAGGAAGCGGTCAACAACGATGCGCTCCGCCACCTGACCAGATGATTGGATCCTATCCAGTAGCCAGTGTTGAGCGAAGCGGGTTAGTTCAGTGGCTTGAGTTCAGGCCGGAACACGGGGATTATATTCCTAGCTGTGGAACTGCTGGGCAGCCGAAATTGGGGAGAGTCTGAGCTGAACAAGGATTTCTCTTCTAACTTCGTATAGCTCTCCGTGGCCTCGCGGGGAAGAGAGAGGGCTCCCAGGGCCTTGCCGGTTAAGAGGGGGGCCAGCACTCGTGCTCAATTGTCTGGGTGCCAAACTTCAGCATTTGCAGTGATTTCAAACACTTGCAGGAACGCCTTGATGTCATCATGTGCTGACGTCTTCGGCAGCAGCTTGGTGGCTTGGGCACGGGGGTCTGGCAGAGGAACGCATTGTGCGGTGGCAGTCCATAGAGCGACGAGCCAGGTACTCAACAATTTGTTGCTGGTGGACGCTGACCTCGGTGAGCTGTTGTAGCAGTTCTTCTATGACGGGGGAGGAGCGCTACACCAACTGGTGCACTGCGGAGAAAACAGAAAAAAAAACTTGGAGTGAACAAGAGATCACTTGCCGGTGTTTTTCTTCACAATTTTGCATGCATTCTCCACCACTGTGACGCAGGGTGAAGAAACACACGGCAAAGAGAGATCTGATAAATACCCCGGAAGGTGGATTTATTAAACAACAGTGAATAATACAGGTCCTGGTCAGTGTCCCAAGTGGTGTGCGGTGATGAGGTGCTCTCTCTTTCTCTTCCTTCCTCCTGGTGCAGTGGATCCGTGCCGTAAAGTGGTGGCTAATCGGTCGCACACTGCTTTCTAGTGGGGAAAAAAGAAGAAATATTATTCTCAGCTTCCATGGAGATCATGCAAGGCATACCTCGTGGCCTTTTTTATGTCTGGCCTGTGACGCTCGTCTTTTGTCTTTTGCCAAGATTTGTAGCTTGCCAGATTGTATTTCTTACTATCGCAGGAAGTGTACACTGGTCAGTTGTAAATGACAGATTTTTGCAAAGTAAATAAGAATACCTATTTTCATAGTAAATCATTCAGTGAATTAGTTTTATAGTAAAATTAATCTGATATTCCATATTCAAATTAATAAATTTAAACCCTGTCAGTTTTTGGTGAGGGACTTTACTCGGTTAGTATTTCCATAGATAAATAAACATCACAAATATTGGCTATAGAAGTTAATATATTGTTTTAGTTCCATATCTTTGAACTCAATAGGCCTGAATAAAAACTCTCCATTTTTTACAATCAGCAGATAAACCGGACACAGAGGAATCCTTAGAGATTGTGGTTGAGACAAACTTTTCCGGGGACATTAAAGAGAGACCTGAACAGGGTCTGAACAAGGGCTGAAAGCCATTGAGATATCTCATGCAAGTCACCATCACAAAAAAGCTCTTCTCCGAGACGAGCAGAAGCTCAGATGTTCGAGCAGAAACACAACGGTGAAGATTCCCACCAGACCAGGCAGAACCAGACGAACCAGAGCCTTGGTGACCCCACAGTGATCCACAGAATCTGAAAGACAAAAGAGATCACAGTGAGGTCAAGTGTGTTGTAGTAATTAGTTTATGCCAGTTAAGGTACAGCTTGCCTTTTATTTCAGGGTTTCTGCACCTATGTGTTTAAATGACACTTGCATGATAGAGATGGATCAAGGCTGTAAATGTTCCTGTACTGTATTTGCATGCTTTTGTTTCAATGGTCTCCACCACTATGTACCTTTCCCCCTTGAAGCCTATATACTCCACTGTGTTATGTTTTGGTTAGATTTTTTTTTTTTTTGAGATTTCTTGAAGACTTCTTGCAGATGACTATAGCAACAAAATAAAAAGACACTCCTGCTTTACCAAGAATTTCCTGGTCTCTTCTTAAAAGAAGCTAAAAACGTTTCCAACAGTTTTCATGTTGTTGGCAGATCTTTACAGAAGGACGCACATTTCAATGAAACTCTAATAGTTTTTACTAGTTACTCGCCTGCTGCACTCCCGAGACACAGCAAAGCATCTTGGGTATCTGCTGCTCAGATACACCTAAACCTACTTGATACTTTTAAGTTTTCAATTATTGAGTTCCGCTATAATATGAGACGTGAAAAGGAGAACAATTTTGGCAAAAGGCAGACGCAAACTTGGGTCGCTTGCCTCAAAAACAGTGTGCACTTTACAACCTGCGCCACTGGAAACATTAATTTATGGCGCTCTGTTATATTGTTGTGTTATTAGTGGGCACGGGTAACATACATAACTCCTGGCAACAAGGCCGCCTATTCCGTTTATCAAAAGGCGACAGAATACTACAGAAAATGGCATATAACAGTCATTTTTTTTCTTGGGAAGGACCCATCCACATTTATTTTGCTTCTGACGCCCATACATTTATTGTAGTTGTTACATCCCAGGACGCAGTTATGTATATACATAACCTGTTCAATTAAAATATTAGAGAAAGAACTAGAAAGTACATTTCCTGAAGAAAATTTGAGTGGTGCTTTACGTGGGAAAACTCGCCACTCGGTTTCTAGTTACTGGTTACCATTGAGTTTCATAAAGTTCTAAGCACTTAGCTAATCACTATTAGCATGTAGCACTGCTAGCATGAGTAACATGAAGCCCAGTTTGCTAACATGAGCCAGAAGAACCAACTCCCGTGTCTATACAATGTTTTGATGCAGAGATAAAGGTGTTGCTAAACGGTTGCTAGAGTAAATTGGTTGGTTGCTAAAAAGCAGCTTGGTAGCTGACAATGATGATATACTTGTCACTATGAATAATATAAATGAAGTCCCGTGCGTCTATGACATTCAAAATTTGGATATAACAATTTGGGTTTGGGTTGCTAGTGGGCTTGATAGTGGTTGCTATGGTGTGGTTAGGAAGAGTTTAAATAATTCATGATTGGTTGTTTGCTGCCCTGATTGAAACGAGCCCACCCCTGTGTCTCTATGATACTGTGATCCAAAAATATATTCTTATTAATCAATCGATCATTTTAATTTTTTTATAGCTAGCTTATATAGCTAGCTGTTGCTAGGGTATTGTTTTTGGTTGCTAGAGAATGACTTGGCAGCTGTTGGTCATGATATTATAAAGACTGCTTGTCAGTATGAATGATATAAACCAAGCCCTATGTCTCTATGACTTTTAGACTTGTGTTTGGGTTGCTAGGGGGCTTGATAGTGGTTGCTAAGGCGTGAATAGGAGATGTCTATGGTGACTCAGGATTGGCTGTTTGCTACCCCGGTCAAATGAGCCCACCCCCATGTCTCTGTGAAGTTTTGTTTTGAAGATATGCAAATTTGGATTTTGGTTGCTAAGGTCATAGTTAATGGTTGCTAGGGCGTGGCTATGAACAGGTGAAGTAGTTCGTGATTGGCTGTTTGCTTCCCCTGAGTCAAACTAGCCCACCCCCATGTCTCTATGACGCACTGATCAAAAGATACCCATCTGAACCATTATAATGGCAGTCTTTAGGATCTGTTGCTAGGGTGCTCTAAATGGTTGCTAGGGCGTGGCTTGACACCTTCACAGTGATTCAGAGACTTTGATTGGTTAGCTGAGTAAAATGAGCCCACCCCCATGTCTCTGACATTTTAATGCAAAGTTATTTTAAATTTGTAAATTACCATAGTAGGAAAAACACATGCGCTTATTTCCCTCACCATAATAAGTCTATGGGGCAAGTTTGGGGGTCTCTTGCCCCCCAGGGGTAAAACTTATACCCCACCGTTGGATATGTTCTCGCTCAGCTTGATAAAGTCTTCAAATGTGGTGATTTACAAGTTTGTACGAAATTCTCGCTCTGAACCACGATCCGTCAAAGTCGGTTGCAATGCTAAGTCATGGGTTTTTCCTGCCATTTTTCGCCCGTTGTACGATCATCGTACACCTGATTGTTTATAAAAGTCATAGCACACCTTTCCTCAATACCCCGTACAATTTGACACCTGTTTCTTGGGTCTGTGGCGAAAACTGTGGGACTAGTTACGCACCGAAATTTGTACGGAATCTATAATAAGTATAAGTATATAAGTATAAGGAATAGTAATAGTGTGCTTGGCCTTAAAAGGCAAGCATTTGCAGTGCAATATAAATTATAAATTACTATAGCACTATAAATTGTTCTCTAAAGTGCTGGCGAATTTGCTAAGAAAGTAGGGGATTTACAATAGAGAATTTTACACGGTGGGATTGCCGTTAAATCTTTTGTTTCAATCTTAAATCCTGGTGTTGGATTTGGATCCATGCTTTCATGCAACGTGTTAGGCTAAAGCCTTTGTTTTCTGTGTAGCAGAATTTATTTGTTTTGTGTTTTAAATGTCAGGAGGTCCTGTCGCGCCTCACTAATGTGCTAAAATATATTTACTGTTTTATTTATCTGTTTACTTCAGTCGCATTTATGCTGTTGTTCATCACCAAAACAAACCATCAAGCAGTACTCAAATCAAGCTCTTTCTATGTTTCCGTGTACCCTGCTGAAAAATAAAACAGCTAAGACCAGCCTGCCCAACTAAAACCAGCTACTTCCAGCTTAAACCAGCTAAGAACTGCCATTTTTTTCCAGCAGGGGTCATCTGTGAAACTGAAATTTAATCTAGTCCCATTTTGGCTAGTCTGTACATGCTAAAGCCTTTGTTTTCTGTGCAGCAGAATTTATTTGTTAGTTTAGGTGAAACCTTTTCTTTTAAGGGTTTTTTTGTGGTGTTCAGAGACACATATTTAAACGTCAGCTCATGAATTTTCTGTTAGGCCATGCCAAAATGGCAATTTATAATACTACAAAACACAAAACTGAACAAAACACAAGCTGTAATTTAGAGGTCGTTTTTTTCAGTTACGTGAAATTCAGGACTTTAATTGATTTTCGATATTTCAAAGTTATGAACGATCCTGTTTCTTCTGAGTTGATCTGATGCTATAAGGGGGCTTTGTGTGAGGTCATTTTGTGTTTGTATTTCACGCTCCTCCTGGGTTTTGGTTTTGTTTGGGAGTACACCCGCTGCTGCTCCACATGTTGTTCAAGGCCATGTTCTGAATGCCCCCAGGCAGAATATCCTGTACAGGCCAGATGTCTTTCTGAAGAAGGCCTAAGAAGAAGTTTGGAGAGGGATCTGCCTTGTCGCTTTTTCCGTATATAGAAGTAAATTGCTAATGTGCTAAAATATATGTACGGTTTTATTCATCTGTTTCCATTTACTTCAGTCACCAAAACAAACCATTAAGCAGTACTCAAATCAAGCTCTTTCTATGTTTCCGTGTACCCTGCTGAAAAAAACCCCAACTAAAACCAGCTACTTCCAGCTCAAACCAGCTAAGACCAGCCCTTTTTTTCCAGCAGGGGTCCTCGTACTTCACAGATTCAAATCTGTGAAACTAGTTAACTGAAATTTAACCTAGTCCCATTTTGGCTAGTCTGTAGCCATTTTGTGTACATTTAATAACCTATATCTACAGACTAGGTGTCTGCTAAAAGTAACAAATGTAAATATTTGCATATTTTTAGGAATCCGATGCCCCGATTGTTTAGCTGGACTGTTCTTAGATTTGGCACACACATAGAAGACAGTCTCAATATTAGATATAGCAATAGTTTCTATCTCAGCCTTTAGAATGCCACCATTGTTGTCCAAAATAACAGTTAAAACTGTAAAAGTTGTCTTGTGTTTATGTTCTTAACTTTTTAACCATAAAGGGCAAGCAACAAAATTAACTCTTTCCTTTGATTCCTTGACTCATGCCACCCAACACTGATCACACCAGATCAGTTTGGTGGCAGCACCCATTGGTCAAAACAATAACTATTTCGCTTAAAATTAACAGATGTCTAACAGATGTCTGAGCCTAGAACCATTCATTTGTCATATCTGCTCTTTTCTGTAGTCAATGGAAACTGCTGAAGAGACACATCCCAGACAATCAGCCTAAAACAAATAAACATTGTTGCCTTTGCAGTGATTGTTTCTGTTATTTCTTCTGATTATCGACTGCATTGCAAAAAGGCAAGTATTGTTAGGCCAGTTAAATAAATTAGGCAGCACTCATGTTCTTTATGTATATTGTAACATTTATATATGGTAAAGTTAAGGCTATGCATTTTACAATGCAGTTTTGTTTTGGGGGAATTTAACATTAAGTTTCCTTGAGAGGTAGATCATCAATGTTTCAGTCATTGTTGATTATTCTGTTTTTTGGTCTAAATATTATTTTGGTGTTACAAATGTTTATGTGCAGTGGTTGTTGATTGTGATTTAAATCCTAACATCCTGATCTCTCTACAGAAGCTACAAAGTAATGCTGGTAATGATGGTGCAGTTTTCCAGAGAACAGTCCTCTCAACTCAACCAGCAGTGGAGGTCAGTCCAGTAAATAACATATCGTAAACAAGTATTATACAACCTGGACTATCTTGGGTGCTCAAGTTATCAGATATTTTAAATAAATGTTGATGCTACAGGGTCCTGAACCTTAATGACATAAAAGGATGACTAGAAAAAACAAGTACACAACATTATATGCTTTTAAAAAAACAACCATAAGGGCTGAGGCTGCCATTGTGATGTCTGATAGAAAAAGTCAACATGCAGAAGCAGCAGCTCTTCTCAGAGACGAGCAGGAGCTCAGATGTTCGAGCAGAAACACGATGGTGAAGATTCCCACCAGACCAGACAGAACCAGACGAACCAGAGCCTCGGTGACCCCGCAGCGATCCACACAACCTGAAAGACAGAAGACACCTTCTGTAGAAAAGAGAGCGCTTTCTGTTGCGCTAGGAAGAGAGTTTTTTGTGGCGAATGACCGCTTTACCTTCCTGTCGTGGGCAGATGTCTTTGTGAAGACGGACGGTTTTGTTGTTCACCGGGTTTGTTGCTGTACAGCTGTAGATCTCCGGATCATCATGATGAAGCTCTAATGGTAAACTGAGGTTGATGTTGAGATCAGGATCGCTGGTCCGGTTCAACAGTTCACCTCCTTTGTACCACGAGATGAACACGTCTCGGTCGTTTCTCACCGAGCAGGACACGGAGCACGTTTCCTCCATCTTTGATAAACCTAGAGGACATATGTTGAGTCAGGTTAATTCTGAACATTTGAAGAAACAAAAAAGGGTGGTGTCTCACCTAGAGTTTGGTTTAGACCAGCTGGAGACCTGATGACAGGTACAGAAACGGGCCCTTTAAAAGACACATTGGCATCAAAAAGGAATATTCAGGCAATATGAATGGGAAATCAACAATTTATAAATGCCAGTAAACACTGATGACAATTTCAAGGGCCCGGAATAACATTTTTAAAGAAGGGGCCCACCCTACACCAAAATATTCGCAGTTGAGCGGAGATCTTACATGTTTGAAAAGACATGGGAGTGAGTAATTAAAGACAGGATTTTCATTTTTGGGTGAACTATAGCTTTAAATAACCTTTGACTGAATGGTTCTTTGTGGAGCCAAAAAATAAGCAACTTAATTTGTGTGATCTTATCAAACACATTTGCTCTGTTCCGTTTGGATAATTTTTGCTATTTTTAAGAACCAGCTGCCACTAAAACTTACTGTAAACGTCCACTCTGAAGCGTTTCTCTGAGACATATTCACTGTGAAGATAAACGTGATAAAGTCCGGAGTCACTGCTGCTGATGTTCCAGATGTTCAGAGATCCAGTCTTTGGGTTCATCTTCACTCTTCCGGTTCGTGTTTCCTCATAAAATGGTTCATATCCCTGATACATCTGTGCGATACGAACAGTTTGACCGCCTCGTTCAAACAGCCATGTCACTTCGCTGAGACTCTCGGTGTGTGTTGTTTGTAAAGCGAGAACATCTCCCTCCATCGCAGTCTTGATCTCTTCACCATTCACTAGATCTGAAAGAGAATTAATACTGGTTAGATACACCATATTACTTGTACTCTTTGAATATTTTGTATACT
Organism: Puntigrus tetrazona; assembly: GCF_018831695.1. NCBI lineage: Eukaryota > Metazoa > Chordata > Actinopteri > Cypriniformes > Cyprinidae > Puntigrus > Puntigrus tetrazona. The sequence goes on from NW_025047824.1 coordinate 890,562, forward strand.
ATCATGTATAGCCTATAGAGGCAAAATGCATTTAATGACTACATATTTCAGATGAAAATATTACTTGAATATTAATATTATTGGAAACTTTGCAACTAAAATAACTGTGACAGGAAACAGTCCCTTCACGGCATGAACTGACTACAAAATGTTTCAGTGACCACAACTAAAAGAATGGCAAAAACAAAATGTACTTCAAATATAAATCTTACCCTCCATACTGGTGAACAGCGCAGTGAAAACCCACAAGCTGATAGACATTTTGATCAATTATCAGCTATTATTATACGTCTGTTGATTTTTATCAATTTACTTCCCACTAAAGCTCAAACATCAGTAGAGTTTCAGTTTCAGACTTTCTACAGGAAGTGGCACATGACCACAATAGCAGACCCAACCAACTATATAGCAGCGAAAAACCTTTCAACAATAACCAGCAAAAGAAAAATCCTTTCAACAGTGAATTATTAAACCTTTTTTATCTTAGTGACCGACTGTTTTTTAACTAATCCACTCCTCTCGTGTCAGCCAAGACAGCCCCTCAACATCCAGAGACCTGAGGTACTCTGGGCGGATCTCGTCCACCTCGTCTACTCTCGTCTATTTGATGTGCTTTGCCACCAAATAGCTTCTCAACAACCTCAGTGACCTCAGCCAGGGTAACGGTGGAGTCCCTCCCCGGGTCCCCGGCCTCTGCTCCCTCAACGTGTTGGCAGGATTGAGGAGATCCTCAAAGTATTCCTTCCACCGCCCGACAATATCCCCAGTCGAGGTTAGCAGGTTCCCACCAGCACTGTAGACGGTGTTGGCAGGGCACTACTTCCCCCTTCTGAGGCGTCAGACGGTTTGCCAGAACCTCTTTGAGGCCGTCCGATAGTCCTTTTCCATGGCCTCCCCGAACTTCTCCCAGACCCGAGTTTTTGTCAGCTGCCTCAGGAGTCCTACGAGCCAATCCTTCTTCAGCTTGACGGCATCCCTTATTTCTGGTGTCCACCACCGGGTTCGGGGGTTGCCCGAATGGCTCCGGATGGCCGCGTCGACAATAGAGATAGAGAACATAGTCCGCTCGGATCCCTCAGGATCCGGTCAAAGTTCTGCCGGAGGCGGGAGTTGAAGATCTCCCTAACAGGGGTCTCTGCCAAACGTTCCCAACAGACCCTCACGGTACACTTGGGCCTGCCGAGTCTGTCTGGCCTCCTCCCCCGCCAACGGATCCAACTCACCACCAGGTGGTGATCAGTTGACAGCTCCGCCCCTCTCTTTAAATTTGTATTAGATTAAATTGTCAATCTGCTAATTTTAAACCATTTTGCTAATAAAGCTATTTAAACAATTGCTGACAGGGGTGGGGTGGGTTGTAATGAATCTTTCAAAAGTGTGAACCGATGTGCAAAAAGACAGCAGAAGCTGAGAAACCGGATGTGACTCTGATTGAGAATTCAGAAATAGATACGCAATGCACACATTGGGTGTTTTTTGTTGGGCTTACATGTTCTTTGCACATAATACACTGGTGTTGAGTGCTAATTAAAACGCCATTACGCAGAGTAATTTACATACACATTTACATTTTTTGAGTTTTTGAGACATAAAGTGTAGCTGAGTTATGTCGTATTGGACATTGTATTGGGTTCTTCTTTTTCAGTAGCATTTTGCATTATGTGGCTTGTTTTTTCTTCTTTTTTGACTAATTGTTACAACCAGTGTGTGTTGTATCCCACCCCAGATGGAAAAAAGGCACTCCATGTATTTGACATCAACTTATAAGAGAAGCAAGATTCCTGCACAGTTTTCAATGGGTACCTTTTGTAATACGCAAATGTGGGTACTTTGTATAAAAGCTTGAGTACTCTAGCTTGAAAACATTGTGATCTATAGATGCTGAAGCAAAAAGTGTTACACGATACAACAGGAAGATAAGCATAAGAAAATATATAACTTAATTTACCTCTTATTATTTCTTTGTAGTCCACACACATGTTTGCACCTATTGTATCATCTGTAATGCCCGTGTACAGCTGTGTCAGAGAAATTAAACTTCATGTGGAATTCAGCGGATCCTGTGTTTTGACTGAAACCCCCCCAGGACGGCTAGATACCGGACCTCACCTAATACAGTCCATTTAGTTATAGTTAGAATAATTATTTTCTAAGCACAGACTGAATGAAGCTGTAAGTGACTGCAAAGTCCAGCGAGAGCATAAAGTGGAATATCTAATGCTAGATGATAAGACACCACAAGTTCATACTTGGTTGCATGGCCATTTATCAGAGTATCAAGTACCCATGGCGAACAGGAAGCTGTTCGCAGCTTCCACCTTTCTGAGCTCGCACCCATGCAGATTCCATCTAACTGACATTTAATCAGGATCAAGCACACACAGAAACCAATGTTCCCTATTGTAATCTTTCTATGGGTTTCTATTCTCTTTCTTCATGTATAAATAAAGATGTGTGAGGGGCTGCGTTTCAGAAGCAAACTGAAGAGAGCTGGAAACAGTTCACTTCCCTTGCAACTGAAGCGATGTCACTTGCAAGTTATACATTCTCGTGTCTATTATTGAGTCTTTAATTATTGAGTTGTCTTTGGGGTGGTAAAGAACCTTAAAGGGGCATCCAGACCCTACAAACGCAAAACACAAATGCAGCTCAAATGCAGTGTCGACCTCACAAAGAACAAAGAGATCCAACAAAAACCTAAATGCTGGGATTGCAGATGTCTTTGGTGTAGCACATTGGATGAACCAGTGTGGGGAAAACGAAAACCTTGAAGACCTGAAGAGAACTGAACAGCATTTCTTAGCCACTGATGTGTTTTGATAAATGAGCAGTGATTTGTTTGTATAACAGGTTTTCATCTGCATGCATAGCACTGGCTTCTCTCATTTACAAACTACTCAGACTTAAACATTAGGTTTTTTTTAAACATCATTTCTATATAATTTATTTATGTGTATATATATATATATATATATATATATATATATATATATATATATATATATATATATGTGTGTGTGTGTGTGTGTGTGTGTGTGTATGTATATGTATATATGAGTGTCATGACTTCAGTCTGATCAGTTTGTTTTTGTTTTTCGTCTGTGTAACAATTTGCCATGTGCTTGTGTTTTCCTTCCCCATTGTCATCTGATTAACCACTTCAGCTGCCTTCTCACCTGTGGCTCATTAGCTCCTTAATTGCCCCTCTACTTAAGTTCCCCTTGTTGTGTCGATCGTTGTGGTGTGAAGAGGCTGCATTTGTATCCATGCCCTGTCCTGCCTCGTCTATGTAGGCGCCAAGCATAGCTGGTAGTTTTAAGTTTTACTCCTTTTGCTCGCTCTGCCTCTTGTCTCCTCCAGATCCCTGTTCTTGTCCTGGTTCCTCCTCACCTGCCCCTTTTGGATCTTTTGCTGGGATGATGCAGAGACTATTTGAGCAGATTGCCTTACGCCAGACGCTCCCTGCCTAGCGGATGTGACTGGAGGCTTGTTTATTGACTGTTACTTGATTCTGTTGTCTGGTATTACGTCTTCCGTCCCTCTGCCCCAGTCAAGTTTTTTTTTTGTTTAAAGACAAGATGTAAACTTAAGTTCTAACCTTCAACTGAATCCTTGTTCGTTCGTTCCTGACAATGTGTGTGTATATGTATATATAAAATTCAAAAACAGTTGTTTGTCTCATGTAAACACAAACTGTTGAGGATTAAATATTGCATATTTATTTATTTATTTATTTTTTTTGTTCTAACAAATAATTTATATTTAACAAACCATATAATTTAAGTTTACACTTAATTTTTCCATTTCTGGATCTAAACGCTTAAAAGAACTAAAATTATATATAATATTGATATAACAAAGGATTCAATAACTGTTGAAAGACTTTTAAGTTAAATATTACCAAAGAACCAAACGATATGCACAGCAATGAACTTAACAATGCTTAAATCTAGTGGTTGGAAGAGGCTCGTAAGCACGAACTTCAAATAAACAGCGATTCAGTTGCTATTATGGCAGCAGCGTACAGGAGAATAAGAAATCTCACATCGGTTTCCATTATTTGCCATAGTGCGCGAAAACCCGAGTCATTATGTTAATGGCGGCAAGGCATATTCAAATGTGCGATTAATAAACATAATAAATATCTATTAAGAACAGTCAAGCTGGCGATTATCACTAACGCAAAGATCAATGGGCCATGCGCACTGAGCCGGCCTTTCTAACAACGATCACTTTGATTTGGAGAATACCTGTGAACCGTTTGGTACACGATATGCATATCGTTGCACGCACGCGATGAGATGTTTGACAGGAAGAGAGCGGAGAGCCAGTCGTTCATCTCTTAAAAGAGTATATGTGGCTAGCAGTGGTGAGTGTTGGATTACGGTAGTATAACGGTTGGGTCTGCAGCCGTCTCTACGAAAGAGGTTTATTCAGAATGAAGTATTAACAATTGGCAGTGGCGTTTAAAACTTCTTCAGTACCTGCTATGCAAGTAGAAATGGGAGAATTTCCACTGGAATTAAAAAGGATTCAGATTATTGCGCTAGATTGCAGAGACATAATGATTCTTGTCCCACAAAAGCAGCATTGCAGGAGTGATGGAAAAACTGAAGAAATCTAAAGGAAAACTTTGATCGAATTGGAGCAAAAAGGAGATTTTTACCCAAGAATAAGCCTTACAGCAGTTTTTTAAATACAGGTTAAAGTAAGTAAAGCAGAGGTTAAATGCACAATTTGGGAGAAAATAATTAAAAGATGACAAGAGAGGTAGGATGGAGGGGAAAAAGGGAGGCACTTAAATCAAATTCAAAGTTGTCAAGTTCAAAGGTTAAAAAGAATAGGCTGGGAATTGAAAATAGGAAAAAGGATAGTGTTGACTATCAATCACTTTTATTTAAATAGCGCTTTTAGCAATACAGATTTTATAAAAGCACTGCACCGTGTCCAACAGGAGTGAAGAGTGATAGTGATGTGTGATGATGAGATTAAACTTTCTTTTTTTTTTTAAGCAGAGACGGTCTGTGTAGTCAAGTTGACGATAAGCGCTAGAAGTTAAGCGTCCCCAACTAAGCAAGTCATAGGCGACAGCGGCAAGGAACCGAAACCCCGTCCATACAGAATGGAGAGAAAAAACCTTGGGAGAAACCGAGATACAAGAAGATTACTTACAAACCATTCCCTTGTGGTGGAAGTGACGGTTCTACCATTCAGCTGTATGGAGTTCACACAAGCCTAGATAATGATGTGACATTTCGTAACTTTGCTGCAGAATTTCCACCATTAACATCAATGTCATGTGACCGTAATAAATCTAGAGTATGATTTCCACAACGAGTAGGTCCTGTTGTCTAACCCCAGTAGAGTTCTGGAGGTCTAAGAATGCATCTTTCTCATTATAAACTATTTCATTTATTAAGTACGGACTGTTGTTTTGGTCTTGTTCCATGTGCTCTGTGTTCCCTACCTTTGTTCCTGTTAATTGTATCATTGTCTTCACAAATCTCTAGTTACTTTAGTGATTTCCTTGTGTATTTAAGTCCTGTGTGTTTGTATTCAGTTTGTCCGATCGGCGAGGTTTTTGTTCGGCCTGCCTGCATATTGTTTTGTCCGTTTGAAGAGGATTAAAACGGTTTAAGTTGATTTATTTTCGTCGAGCGCTCCTTCACACTAAACCCCACCCTGACAGTAGGACACGGAATAGAGTATTGATTTAGTTTTTAAAGGAGGCAGGGGTTTTCAAAAGTATTTAATGGATAAGTCACGGCGTGTTTCTGTGTTTAAGTCGAGTCTGCTTTCTCGTACAGCACACACATGCAGACAGCTGAAATTACAAGTGCAAGGGAAAGTGTAAGAAAGGGAATGGACCAAGTGTTATTATGACCTGTTATCTGATCCACACTCCAGAGCAGAGGAGGCGGTAATGCGCCAAGCTGGATGCCAGCCACCTTTAAAGTGGAAAGAAGAAGGTTGCATAGGTTTACGTGGCTGACAGAACTTTCTCGAATGCCTGCCGCTTATACGGAAAGTCTCTGATTTGCGTTATCCGCAGGTTGAGGCTGGCTGTTGTGAATTTCATCCGATCAGAAAAACAAACAAGTAGCACCTTTCACTATTTATACGTGAGTGTTGGCGCAGCCCCATCAAAGGAGCCAAATGCTGTAGGAAGATGCGTCATTTTCTGCTAGTTCTTTTCATCTCAAGTGAGTATAATAATAGGCCTGTTTTACAGCAGGTGTGCTTCTAAACGTTGTTTGAACGCGTCTGTCGTCTCTGTGCGCTTAAAACCGTCACCTCTAGCCTGAACGACTTGAACGACTTCCTCCAAAAAGGTTTCACTGGTTTTTGAAGAGTCTAAACGTTCAAATGATTTCGAGTCATTTAATCGTAAATAGCGCTAAAGACATTTCCAATGACCGAAGGCCTCTGTTCTGAAATATGCAATGTCACGTTGCATCACGTGCTATCATTTCCTTGCGCATTTTATTTTTAGTTTGTCGGGTTCGGGATCTTTGTTGGGAAGAAAAACGACAGAGGGCGGTTTTGATTTGTTTATTGATTGCAAATCCTATTGAAGCCAAAGTATACATTCAGCCCATTCGTTGGCGACCGTTTATCTGTCCCAGTAAAGTTAGCTTGCGGTCTGATATTGAGATTTCATCTGGCTATAAAATCTGCAGTGTCTTTGATATCTTGCGTCGTTCTTCGTACATTCGGTGTGCGTTCTTAACTTGTATGCTAAAAGTAACAAAAAAGATTAAATTAATTACATTTATAAAATGAATAAATAAAGAGTAGCCAAAAAAAGAGGTCTCTGACAGGAGGACAATACTTTTTCCTTTTAAAACATGCATTTAATTGACTAAGATGTTATCCACATTGCTTTTAAGGTAATATATTGTCCTAAAAAGGAGTTTGCGTTCAGCGGAGCCCTGAATATAAAAAACAATGTGTACAGTTTCATGTTAAAGTGTTTCCACCCCATAGAAGGTGGTCGTAAAGAAAAACTCAACGTGGCTCAATGCATTAAAGTAATATTTATTGATGCTAATTATAGGCAAGCAAGCAACCCAGGATATGAATGCAAAGTTAAGTGTTTTCCTCCGATGGAAAACTATCTTAAAAATGCTTTAATGGTTGAAAACAGTGATACTTTTTCCATTTTGATACATTTTTAGCTGTACAAACGGCTTGTTTTACTGCTTGATATTGCAAACTGGTGTTACTTTTAACATATTAATGTATCGTCTTAATAATAAACACAAAGCACCTTATTACAGAACTGTCGCGCGTTCCCCGAAAACATTCCACAGTCTAAAATAAGGCGGATGAGTTAGTGGTGTCGTAACAGTAGTGAATTTCTGTCGTTCTGTCTCTCACTGTAGCCAAATGCATCCACTGAGTCACGTGATGCATGATTAAAAAAAAAAGCCCAGCATAGCAGGGGAGGAGCATAAATGTTTGCCTATGTGATGTGAAAAGAGCAGCATATACATGGACACAGACTACAAGTCTGCTCTCTCGAATGTACTGAGCAATAAGTGTAGAGAACAGAAAAAGTGCTAGTGTGGATCTGACACCATTATCACCGGTGGCCAAAATTACAGTCTCCTTGCCTCTCCATCTCAAAACAGAAAAAACTGAATGCGGTCCAGACTTGCCTAATTCAATAAACCAAAAACTGTGCAAAACGAAATGTTGTCAAACCCCCTACATCCCTTAATTTGGCAAAGCTATGTACGAGAACATTTACAGAAAGTGTATGAACAAGCCCATAGCAAATAGTTCAAGAGACCAACTGTGTGTGTGTGTGTGTGTGTGTGTGTGTGTGTGTGTGTCGTTTGACAGCACTATAACTGACTGTAGCAACATATACAAAAGCAAGCAAGATGTTGCAGCCAAAATAAATAAATCTTGTCAGTACTGCAGTAGCGTTTCTCTTTTCTGCCATGTTTGTTTAAGCTGTAGATTGTGTGTTCATGATTGATGCAATAATACGCTCGAGGTGGTTTAACGTAAACACTCTCTTATCTGGAACGTGCTCAGGTTGTGAAATCAGCAACCTTTCAGTGCTTTCAGCAATTTATCTGAGTTCTATTCTGCAAACCTCTAAGTAAACTTAATAGAAGTTAATAAACTTAACACTTTAATAGCAAGTGGCTAAAAAGTTGCTTTTAAAGTATCATGGGAACAGTTGTATTTTGCAGAAATCTGTGGTAAGTAGTGCAATATATAGGTCTGAAATGCATAATAATAATAAAAAATGCAAACAAGACTATGAACAAACTCCATCAAATCAGTCTAAACTTTGTGAGAGTTACTTATGAATTTAGTTTTTCAAGTCAATGGGTGATTTTTTTTTGCTTGTTGAATCGGGCCATCGCGGGATGAACCACATTTTTAATATTAAGAGAAGATCCCCCAATGTGTTATTTGTCAAAAAGCAGTAACTTTTTTTTTTTTTTTAAGTTAACATTTACTCAACGTTTTTCAAAGGCATATCTGATCCAGCGGCCCTTATGTTGAGCCCTACGTTTTTTTCTTCTTCCTGTTTTAATGCTACATGATTCCAGGACATTAATTTCTGACCTTAAATATCACAAACACTTTTTTGTCATTGTCATCTGTATATGAAACTGTCAGTCGAAACTGAAAATGTGTCCTTAAAAATATTGATATATGTTATATATGATATATGTATAGTTCAGTGTTTTCTTGTATCTATTAATGAGGGACTTGTGGTGTCATTTATTTATTGTGTGCGTGCGTGTGTGTGAGAAGTAAAAAGAAGAACAGGATTGTTGATATTTAATACTTCTATGAATTAGAAGCACATCTTAACTTTCACTAAAACCTCTAAATTAGCCTGAGCAAAAACATTCAGTTGATATTACAATATATCTATACCTTCAATTAAAGGATCACGTGATGCACGCGTTACAAGCTGTCAGTGCTTTTAAAACCAAAGGCAGATTCTTATAGCTTTTCCTGAAATGGCTCTGGATGTGTTTTCATAACATCTTCCAAACTCACCGTGTCTCTTTAGTCAGGATGAAGATGTATACATTTCAGTTTCACCAGGCGACAGATTTTACAGCTAAGTTATTATTCCATCTTACGTTACAACTAGTCTCTAGTCCAGCTTACCTCAACAATGCATATACAATAATAATTTGTATAAATCCTCAGGCTTGTTTTACAGACATGCACACGGCATTATTTCATAAACAACATAGTCGGGAGATGCAATAAAACTTTAGACGCGCCCATAACAACAAAATACAATACTTTATTGAACCTTTTCTGCTAAAAAGCGTGCACACTCAAGCATTTTTGCAAACCGTTTCTGTACAGTCCACTTGTATATGGTGTTTATATAGTGGTTTTTTGTCGGGCTGTAACATCGGGTATACGATCATATTTCTAATTTGAGGCTGTATCACTCGATTCTGGCACCCAAAGTCATCCAGCTAGTGCTGTGACGCAGTTGTAACGTTTTTGATTGGCCTGGTCGTGCGTCGCTCCGAAAAAAACAGGCCAATCAAAACAGAGGCTTATGAATAGTAATTAGACAGGCCCAAATCAACCAGGTTTTGAGAGAGCTCCTAAGAGAGGAACACACACACACACACACACACACACACACATACATATATATATATATATATGTATTTGTATATATATGTATATGTATATATATATATGTTTATATGTATATATATGTATGTATGTGTATGTATGTGTGTATATATATATGTATATATTCTTAAAGACATCAACACCTGAAATAAAAGCCCAAAAAAGTGAAACTACTTCCAAATAGAGGAACACGCTTCTCAGAAATGTGGGCTTTGTAAAAATGTAAAAAGTTTCAGGAGGCGAGGCTTAGACGAGTAACGGTAATGTACAGTGTGTAGAAAATAATGTTTTTTGAACCTTAAACAGCTAAACTTATGTTCCTTGCAGGTCGCAGCTCATCATCCCACACATGCTAAACTTGTTTCTAAATACTTTACGATATAAAAGAAAATCCATATTGTCAGTAAGGGGGTATCTTCCTCATCTTACTCTCCTGGAATAAAGATGGGACTGTGGTCTTGATTTGTCTGTGATTACTGAACATTAGTATAATTTGTAACGAAGTGAACGCACAATATTGTATAAGATGTATTTTTTTTTAAACTAGGTTATAGTTTTACTGCACAATGATTAATTAAATCGGTCCAAAGATCCGTTTAAAAAACAAAAACAAAAACTGTTCTTAAACCACACAAAAAGAACTTCCTGTCTCTGACACTTTCCACTTTTTTAGAGGTTAACCGGTTAACACTATTACGGTTTTTGACTAGTTTATGCCTCATGGAGCATGCAAGTGTGATAATCTTATCTTTTAGTAGAAATGTGTATATAGTACGCTAGAAATCGATGTTTGCACATCGGGAGCGTCGTGGAGGATAGCACAAAAAGTGCATAACTGTTATGAAAAGGTAAGCCGAGGTTTGGGCATAATTCAGCGAGACGCTAAAACTGAGGCCTACTTTCATGAATGTATACTAGGTATAGAATATCGTACGAACCGAGCAAAATTCATGAAAATTCGCTTCACTGGTAACTCACACGTAAGTATAAAGTTTGTTTCGCTCTCAGCGTTGCTCTCTGAGAAGCGCCTGTCAAACAGGGTTGCCAGTATTTCACAGCAAACCCCGCCATTTGACAACGATTTGCAGTAAAAAGAAAAAGAAAAAAAAGCGTCAAATGCACGTTTGTTTGTGCGGGATTTCTGCTAATAAAAATCGCGTTACATGAATGAATTACATTATTGGGGTCGCTGTAACCCGCGGATATGAAAAACATGTTTAAAACAGCCTAATACTTGGCAACACGCGTGCGGAAACCGGAAACGCAAACTTGAAAAAGAATATTACGTTGTGAGCGTGAATTCTCCTCACGTACCAAAGACGCTGCAAAGTAAAGCGAGGCGTTTTAAGCGCGCCACTAAGCAATACAGATATGTATTTTTTAATCAGGTGCCGCGAGCGACACGACGGTGGTTGTAAAAAGCGGAGAAGAAGTCATCCTAACGGCCGAAAAGCCGGGAACGGGGGACGTCGAGCGAGTGACGCTGAGTCGTTATAACCTGACGAAAATCTACCGCTACTGTTCCAACAAAGAGAAGGAGAGAGGGTGCACCGCCATCGACAACGACAGAGTCAGACTCCATCTCGGACCCGAGGAGGTTTCTGTAATCATTCGTGACGCCGACGCAGGAGCGCACTTTCTCGAAGTGATCGGGAGCAGCGCTATCAACGAAACCTTCACACTTGTGGTCAACGGTCAGTGCTGTGAAAATGCATTAAGGCCATGACTTTATTTGGACACGACTGTGGATGTGACTTGATTTAATAACATTTCCTCTCAAAAATAATTCTAGAGTCTTCTCGTGGCCCGCCCGCCACAACTAGCCCTGCAACTGTAGTGGTCATCGTAGTGGTCATCGTAGTGGTCATCGTAGTGGTCTTCGTAGTGGTCATCTTACTGGTCATTATAAAAAGGCAAGTATTCTCACACTAAATGCACCAGCAGGTCTGTTTCCACGATGCATATTTTGTACACCTATTTTTTACAGTGTAGCGTGATTGTAAATTTCTCATTTCCTTTACAGAAAAAACATAAGAGACTTGATTTCCTTGACCGCGCGTCGGACACAGAGGTGCGGGCCGGTCAGTCCAGCATCGCCGGAGGTCAGTCCACTAGACTTGGCGCTTCTGTGGGTCTTGTGTCACGATCGAAAAGCGTCGTTTTAATCGGTATTCAGCATTTTACAACATGCGGCAGACTAGGCTTACAGTTTGACAGACAGTCACAAGGGTCAGTGCTGTCGTTTTTTAAATATTCAAGAGCTAAGCAGGTTAATTAGCTGGGTGTTGTTACAGACTATATTAAAACGTCAAGGTTTCTGACACCTGTCGAGATTTGCACCGTGAATATTATGCTGGTTAGCGTTTGCGGGTAGTTACACTAGTTGAACTTTTTTCCCCCCTGTGATCAGCAGGTCATTGAACACAACACAGACACATCCTCCGACCAACGCTGCTTGGTAGAGAAGAAACCAGAAGACCTTGAAAACACCCGTCCAGAGACACTTAATTTAATCCATATTATTAATAATAATAATAATAATAATAATAATAATGCTATTACTGCTAATAAAGATTTTACTATGCACGTATTTGTATAAACATATAATTGTCATTTCTATTAAAATCTGATGTATTCTTTCTAATAAAAAACAATTGCATTATTCTTTGTAATAATGTTATTAAAAATATACAATTGATATTTGAATTTGAAGTGTTATGTTACTACTAATAAATAAATATTATGATTTTTAATATAGCTTTCCTTGCTGTATTATTAGTGCATAAAAATGGTCAGTTTTCATATTTGGAGGGGAACAAACATCCCTTTTTTATTTCTTAATTCTTTTTTTTTTTAGATCTTTCTTCCTCAGTGTGAACTTTGGTGCCAAAATGCTAATACTTTACGGCCCTGTCCCAAATCATGTCCTCAAGGTTATACTTTAAACAGTTCTGTCGTTGTGGTAGGAAGAGAGTTTTGTTATACCTTTTGCATTTTTATTTGGGCCAATTTTTTTTTTTTTCATAACATGCAAGATAAACACAACGTAAAACGGAGTAAGTGTTAAAAGTAAACTTTATTAAAAACTACAACTAAATATTATGACAATCTACATGGAAAATAATAAAAGGAATAATTTGTGCTATAATTTAAACTAAGTAATGTGAGCTAAATTTTGAGAATATGTCCGAGTAATTGTTAAAAGAGAAACATGCAGAAAACTAAAATAATTGAGTTTTCTGCAACCCACCTCAATTAACATGGAAAGCAGGAATGGCTCTAATTATTCCTGTTTTTTTTTCTTCTGTCTACATCTCGCACAAACAAAGTACATTACCAAATCTATCTTGCAAACATCATGCAGATGTTTTTTTAGAGCAGTTACTATAAATGTATTATTTCAAGACCGAGTTTGTTCCAAAACTTTATTTATTTTCTGTATCTTTTTCACAATACTAAGACTGTAAACAACATAACATCGCAATAAATAGTTTTGAAGATTTATTTTTTCCATTCAACCACGCTACAATGATGATAGACCCCTCCCCCCTTTATTTTGAAAAAAAATAATAAGAATTAGAATAATCATTAGAAAAAACAATAGGGCCCTTCGCCAAATGGCTCAATTACTCAAAAATGACCAAAAGGGCATAATTAACATTATAAAGAGTATAGCAGACATATATTCACATTGTTTCAGAGGGAGCTATTAAAAATTAACCCGGTTTTACTAAAAATAAAACCCAAACTATGGTTACTATAGCAACACGATTCCAAAAGAACCATTTTTGCTTCCATAAAGAACCTTTAACGCCATCGGGCTGTTTCTTTCTTTATTTTTTTCAACTTCATTTTAAACTTCAAAGTATATGCGGCAGGCAAACATGGCCAGTCGAATGTGTTTGATTCATGGCCTAGCTTCAAGATAGTGGCGTAACGGATTAAAAGCTTCCGTTTAAATAGTACAACAACAGGCAAACGAGCGAACCTCGCGTTATAACGTGCTAGTTTGAAAAACGTCTTTTTAAACCGGATGACAAATAAACAGAGGTTCGTGATCTGTGCAATCAGATCGAACGTTTTAAACTTGAGGAAATAGGTCTTATTTTGAACTGGGCGGATAATAGAGATCACATCCTTTTTTCTTGTTACCAAACTTTTTCTTTCGATTTGGTTGCAAACGTAGGCTAATGGCGTCCGGTTCAGGTAAGACTCAAATTCAAACAAATAGGTTCATCACTTTAAAACGGTTACTTGAATCATAGCGCAGTGATTGTTTTATTTCGCGCAGTGACACAGTATTGATTTATTAATTGCTGGAAATGGTACAAGTGAGATAAAGGCCTCCTGTGGGGAAATATTTTCTCGAATCAACGAAGTGATTCATTTTTTTTTAGCTTGAATCGCATAGTAAAACAAGCACGAAAAAAGTTAATAATAAGCAACGTTTGTCACTACAGGAAAATTATATTTCAGGAGGCTGCTATAGACCTGCTTAACCACTTCACATCAAGGGTGTGGGCTATTTTACCTTTTTTTTTTTTTTTTTTTGTGTAGGCTCCTGTGTTACTTTGCTTACATGGCAAAAAGAAGCAGCTTCATTTTTAAACCTTTTGAGTATGTTTGTGGGAAATAAATGAGATCCACCCACAGGCGAAGAGCAATAACGCCAATGAACAATGTTTGTGGAGCCGAGCATATTTCACGAATGATATACAGTCATACTGTGTACTGTATGTGTCCTCTGTACCTAAAAAAAAAAGTGCCTTATATGTGACTCATAAACAATTGATATTATGGGGAACGGTTCAAGCAAGGAATGCACAAATGTCAATTCGCTATAGAGAAAGTGAAAGTAAAAAAAACCCGACAGCTGATGCTGCATTAACAACCTGACAACAAGAGACGAATCAGGAAATGGGAGGAGGCACTTATTACCAGGTGTGTGTTATGCATTTCTTATATAGGCTACACACACAAAGACCTGCCTAAAAGACAAAAGAGAGACAGTCTCTGTGACCTTTATTTAAAATCATTTTGCTAGGTTGCATATTTCTTAAATTTGAATCATTCAAGAAACAAGGTGTGTATATGTATAAAAAAGTAGCCATAACATTTGTATCAGGCTTGGTATGTTGTCAGAGTCCGTGCTATACAACGGAAACAGTATAAAATGCATCCAGTAAGCAAGCAGACGAACGTCAATCACAAATCAGAATCACTAACAATCATTTAAAAGGCTTTCGTCACTGGAACTGATGCAGAGTTACTTCTCCAGGATCTTGCATCAATCACTGCAAAACCCTGGATGGGTGTTTTCTGAGTAAAATCCTTGCATGTCTCCTAGTTTTGCTCTTCCAACATAGTCTAGAGGATTCATAAGTCCATAAATGACTTCATTCACAGTAGACATGCACGCATAGCCATATGAATGATTCGTCCTGTTGCATTTTGCCATCAAGTGCCGTGCAGTGATCACATTTTCATGCATAATAAAACCTGCAATTAGGTTTACAGTAGGTTTTAAGCTGCTCATTTCAATATACAATGCAATCACCCTTCTTCTGGACCATGTGAAGAAGAGGACAGCATCTGGCAACTATTGGGTATTAAACAAACCAACAAAAACTACTGCAATTTCCAAACTTCATGGCCTAAGCTCCCTTAATAGAAAAAGTGCATCCTATGGGAGCAGGTATACTTATATATATACACACTATAATAAAGGGGATTGATTGATTGACATCTCCCCATCTGTACAGTAGGGACAACTGTCTGTCCCAGAAAAGACATCATCTATTCATCAAGAGCAGGTAGAACTCCTGCACATGCCTTGTTTTAGAGAAAATAACAGAAACACAAACTCATTTGTATTTAAAAAGTAGAACATTTCAGAAGTATATATATGTATATATATATATATATATATATATATATATATATATATATATATATATGTGTGTGTGTGTGTGTGTGTGTGTGTGTTTTGAAGGCTGGCCCTCTTGTGGCTGTTTATGGTACTGGTATTTTGTCCCTCTTGTGTCTCCGTACCACAGGAGATTTGAGTGTCGCTGCTGCGGATGATTCTAGGATGATTTTTTTTTTTCACGCTCCAAGCTAATAAGATATTAATTATTGAAATAACATGTTTCATGTCAGTGTTTTCGACACATTCGATTGAAGTGATGTATTTGAGCACAAGTATAATACATTTAACACAGCTGTTAAGATTGTTATAAACCTACAAACACGTGCAAGCTCATTTCACGTGGTCCTTGGGTCGAACTTGACTTTGAAACATCTGACAATTTATTTTAATTGTAGTTGAGTGTATTTTCTATATTTTTGTTTTGGTTTCATTAATTTCTGCCGTAGCACTTATTTGTCATCAGCCAACCTGATGTACCTCCTCTTTCTTTAAAAAAGGTATGCTGCTTTCATTTTTAGAATGTTGTGGATGTTAACACGTGTTGTTTAGGAATTGTGAAGTTTTCTTCTTTTTATTTAGTTTTCTCTCTGTACCCAATTAGTTCGCCTCATTAAGCAGATTTGAGTGTTGCTGCTGTGGTAGCCATTATTTGTCATCAGCCAACTTGATTTACCTACTCTTTCTTAAAAAAAAAAAAAAACAGGCCTAGTTTTTAAATGCGGTGTGTGGATCAAGTTTTCGATACTCTGGATGAGGACAGTGTGCATACTCACACTTTGTGATTGGGACTGTACATGGATATTTTGCATACAGCCTACACAATGCATGGCCATATGAAGCGTAGTCTCCTCTGCAGCTCTCGTATGATGGAGATGATAGAGCAGCTCATGGACAGGGTGCAATTTTGTGATGTTTCCAACCCCAGACGTGACTCTAGACAGTGGCGGAACCTTGCCAGAAGTGCCTGTAGAGTCTGTAACGACGACAAGCATACCAGTTGTTCATGATTGTGAGTCTCAGAATGCTTAACTTTCAGCCAAGGAAAACTGTAATAATTCTGAAATCATTTATCAGAACATGCATGTTGTGGATGGACAGCCTCTTTTATATGTCAGTAAAGATTGCAGAGGTGGTTAGGCAATGCAATGTTGGACCACAGTTCGATGGCCTGCACTATAAATTAATCTGCTGAGACGACACTGAGATCAGCCAGTGCAGTAGACGAATCAGTTTGTTGCAGATGTCACCTTGATAGGTTGTGTAGAGCTGCGTGTGAAACCAAGAACATAATTTAATCTTACCATGGAAGTTTATGGTATATAGACGATAGTACCTACCCTCGTAGTTCCTAGACAACATGATGAGCTGATCACTGGAAACTAATGTAATTAAACACATTCTCAGATACTTCAAGCTGAGTGATGGATTTTGGCAAGCAATTTCTAAACCAACATCTCCCGACCCTGAGTGCGAAAGCTTCTTGTCAATGCTTGCAGGATTGAATCGTTGGAGAGGAGAAGAAATTCCTGAGAAGATAGGAACAGTAAGATGTAACTCAGCTGTCCATCTCGAACCAGGCAGTAAATATTTAGTATAAGTTGCCCAAAATGGCTGTTATATGTCCAAGGAGTGTAGTCATGACTGAGCCTTCATTTTCTCACTCCCAGGAGTGTCATGTTGGTTAGACTAATCGCATTTCTGTGGGGAGATGGATGGGTCCCCTTGAACATAAGCACGTAAACTCCATGGTGGCAAGGCATATCAGAATCAGAATCACTTTATTGCTAGGTATGTTTACACATACGAGGAATTTGTTTTAGTGACAAAAACTCACGTACAGTGCAACACGATAACAAGACAAGACAGATATAAAGAGAATTATGTACAAGATTATTTTTTTATCAAATCAAAAACCTGTAATGCTATAAGACTAATCTGAGAAGGGATATCAAAAGGACTTCAAAAATAGAGCAAACAACACCCTCTCTCCCCGTTGTTTTATGACAGCCTCCTTCTGCCCAAAAGACTTAAAGTTTATTAAGAATAAGGCATTATATGTCATGTGTCTTGTGAACCCATTGTTCTTCGCTTTCATGTTTGGTCTAATTTGAAAGGTCTCAGTGCGATTCGTAAATTGGTCTGATCTCTTGGTTAAGCCGTTCTACTTGTCCATTAGATTGCAGGTGATATCCTGAAATGAGGCTAACATTAATGTCCAGGTGCTTGCAGAAGGCTTTCCAGACCTGAGAGGTGAATTGGGGACCTCTATCACTGACTATATCGTCCAGGATACCATAGATCCGAAAAACCTGGTGAAAGAGTGCTAGAGCTGTCTCCATGGCTGTGGGGAGTCCTTTGAGAGGTACCAGGTGGTAAGATTTGGAAAAACGATCAATGATGACTAATATGGTGGTGAAGTGATCAGATGGAGGTAAGTCCGTTATAAAGTCTATAGAGAGGTGGGAGCATGGTCGTTAGGGAATGGGCAAAGGCATAAGGAGCCCGGATGATAGTTCCTTGGAAGTTTTAGACTGTGCACAGGCTTGGCAAGATTTTACATAATTGGTGATCTCTGACATGGTGGACCACCAGAAGGAGTTTTGGGTTTGTGATTGTTCATCATATGCCTGGGTGTCCAGCGGCGAGGGACGTATGGACCCACTGGATCACTCGTGGTCGTAGGGTTGCAGGAACATACTGTTTGTTAGGGGGACTGTTTCTTGGAGCTGGTTCGTTCTGCTGGGCTTGTTGAATCTCCACCATAAGATCCCAAGAGATGGGGGCCAAAATAACTGAGGGTTGCTGTAAGATTCGTAGCATCTGGAGAGAGCATCCGCTTTACCGTTTTTTGCTAACAGGCCGGTAGGTAACTGTGAAATGGAATCGAGTGAAGAAGGGGACCAGCGGGCTTGGCGAGGGTTCAGACGTTTTGCACTCTTGGGTCAGCAACGAAGGCAGTCAGGATCGGTTACCAGGTTAGAGGGCAATTCCATAGGCATGGTAGAGTAGCAGGCAATGGGTCAATGCACAGGTGAACAGTCCAAACAATTCAATTCAATTCAATTCAAGTTTATTTGTATAGCGCTTTTTACAATGGCTATTGTTCCAAAGCAGCTTCACAAAAGCAAATTATTACATAACAAAAGCAAATCATTCCACAGACATAAGCAAGTCACCACACAACAGGATGCATTACAAAACAGCAGGATGAGTTACAATGCAGAAAGTCCAAGATAGAATTAGTCCAGACAGAAGGTTGAGTTTTCCTCGACGTCATCGCAGCAGGGTCATCTCCTCACTGGGTCCACTGGAGAGGCTCGGTAACTAGATGCCTCGGGATGTACATCCCGAGGTGGAGACAAAAGGATAATTAGAGTAGCGGCCATTCATACTATTGGGAATCACGATGTACTGTAGCATAGGTTTATGTGAATCTTTATGAGTATGCTTTGCTAAAAAGATATGTCTTTAGCCTAGACTTAAACTGAGAGAGTGTGTCTGATCCCCGAACATTTGCAGGAAGGTTATTCCAGAGTTTGGGTGCCAAATGTGAAAACGCTTGACCACCTTTAGTAGACTTTGCTATACGAGGAACTACCAGGAGTCCTGAGTTTTGAGATCTTAAAGAGCGTGACGGGTTGTAGCTTGACAGAAGGCTGGTCAGATAAATGGGGGCTAAACCATTTAGAGCCTTGTAGGTCAGTAACAGTACTTTATAATCAATTCTGAAATGAACAGGTAGCCAGTGCAGGGAGGATAAAACTATGATCATATTTCCTTGTCCTGGTAAGAACTCGAGCGGCTGCGTTCTGCACTAACTGAAGCTTGTTTATTGAAGATGCTGGACAACCAGCGAGCAGCGCATTACAGTAATCCAGTCTAGATGTCATGAATGCATGAACTAGCTTTTCTGCATCTGAGAGAGAGAGCATGTGTCTGAGCTTAGCAATATTTCTAAGATGAAAGTAGGCAGATTTTGTAACATGAGTGATATGGTGTTCGAAGGACAGGTTGCTGTCCAATATCACACCCAAGTCTTTAACTGTCGGAGTAACGTTTATATCACATCCATCTAATTGTAGTTTGAGCTCAGAAATTTGCTGTAAACATGAATTTGGTCCGATAAGAAGCACCTCTGTTTTATTAGAGTTTAATAGAAGAAAATTTCTAGTCATCCAGTCTTTTATGTCTTTAACACACTCTGTTAATTTAGACATTTCTGATAACTTATCAGGCTTAGATGAAATGTATAGCTGTGTGTCATCTGCATAACAGTGGAAATTAACCCTGTGCTTCCTAATAATGTTCCCCAGGGGCAGCATGTATATAGAGAACAGTAAGGGGCCTAGAACTGATCCTTGAGGCACACCACACTTTACGGGCATTGTAGTAGAGCAGTCTCCGTTTATATCTACAAATTGATAACGGTCTGATAGGTATGATTTAAACCAATTTAGCACCTGTCCCTGTACACCAGCGGTGTTTAAACGCTCCAGGAGAATATTATGATCTATGGTGTCAAATGCAGCAGTGAGATCCAATAAAACGAGTAGCGAGACGCAGCCTCGGTCGGAGGATAAGAGCAGGTCATTAGTGATTTTAACTAATGCGGTTTCTGTGCTATGGTGCAATGCGGTTTCTGTGCTATGGTGCAAAACAAACAAAAGCAAATCCAAGGAGCAGAGAGAGCAAACAGCAATTAGAATAAACAATGAAACCGCTCGGTAAGGCAAGGTAAGCTGGCAATACTTCGCGTAGATGAGTTTGTGAACTCTGGCTTTATACTGGCCAAACAGGAAGTGGTTGGAGAGGAAGTGGGGCCGAGTAAGTACTCTGGTGACAAACACAATCATGAGGACATTCTTTTATGGGACATAAAAGGGATGCAAGACTAGAATGTACAAGACTTGTACAAGACTACAGACTTGTCCAAGTAAATGTCTGTTAAAACCAAGAACGAGCCTTTGATTCAACTCGAGGGAGTAACAATATTATTTCTTGTTACACTGTTATTTTGTTATTGTGGTCTGTGGTAGCACTTTGAGATAAGTACAATGTATAAGAAGAATGTGTGATATTATTTTTCTTTCTTGTTGATACTTGAAGTTTTGTAATGTTGAAAATTATTACGGTACACACGCTGGCAGGGCACCCCTGACCTATGTTTAATTCGAGGCAGAAGTATTATTTAATACTGAGCTCAGCTCAGGTTAAATAAAGCTTGAAAGTTATCAAATTCAAATTCAGATTGAAATTTTATTTGACACATACATACATGGTACGACATGCAGTGAAATGTTTTTTACAACCGTCCAGCGTCAGAATAGAAAAAAAAAAATAATAAAAAAAAATAAATAAATAAATAAATAAAAATATATATATATATAAAATATAAAAAAATATATAAAGAAGTGTACAAAGTATGAAAATAAAAATAAAATAAAGTGTAAAGTGGCTGTGTGAATGTCTAATGTAAAGTGACTGAATCATGTTCGACTGTGTTTTTATTCTCACCTCACCAAGGACAAATAGGATCATTTATGAGCTGTTACATGTGTTTACTTGGATTTATCTATTTTTTTACCGGTTTGTCCTCCCTCTAGGTGTCTAAAGTGTTTTTGTATTTATTTTGAGATAAGATTACCTACAACTGTGGACCATGTCGGTGGACTTATAAGACGGATGGAGTATTCTCACATTGTTTTTACTTTTCTGGACCTTTGCAGTGTAAGTCAGAATAGTTACCTGAGTAAGACCAAAAAACAAAACAAAACTCAAATTTTACACCAGTCTTCAGTGTCACAATCTTTCTTATAATCTCAGAAATCATTCTAATAAGTTTGTTTAATATCAATGCGGCTTTTTGAATACTCAACAAAATGTTCTAGGTTCCAATAAAATATTCAGCAGCAAAACCCATTACAACTCTGGCAATAAATCAATATATTAGAGTCATTTATGAAGGAACGTACAACTGAAAACTGGAGAAAGAGCTTATGAAAGAGCTAAACGGCCACCACGATGTTGAGAATCCGAAAACTCCTTGACTGTCTATATGGATCCATTCTCAGTGAGTAATGGAGGAAGGGGTTCTGTGGCTGGACCAGGTTTTGTGGGATCGAGACAGGTTCAACATAGGGTTTTAGTAACAGTTCTCGCCATCTGTCCGTGAGTTTGTGGGTGATATGGTGACTAGGTGTCTCCCTCTAACCAATGCCTCCATGCTTCCATTCTTCAGCCAATTTTATAGCCAGTAACTCCCTGTTGCTGATGTCATAATTCAGCTTCCTAGAGAAAAGCTTCCTAGAGAAGCATGCGCAAGGATGGAGTCAGGGTGGTTTCCCCTTCTGCTGAGATAGAATAGGTGCAACTCCAGTAGTGGATGCATCAACCTCAACTACGAAAGGGAGTTCAGGATCAGGATGGACTAAGATTGGTGCCTTTGTGAATAGAAAAGGCTTGAGTTACTGCTGGAGTCCAGGACAAGGACTTTACCTTTCAGAGGTTTACCTTTCAGAAGGGATGTAAGAGGACTGGTTATTATACTGTAGTTATTAATAAAACGACAATAGAAATTGGCAAACCTGTGGAATATTTGGAGTTCCTTTACTGAGCTGAGATCTGGCCAGAAGGTTACTGCTTCTACTTTTCCAAGGATTTGGGCTGTAGGTAGATGAAAGCTGCACTTTTCGGCCTTGAGGAAAACCTGATGATCACAGAGTTTCTGTAAGACAGTCATGACATGTGCTTGGTGCTCAGAAAGTAAATCAGAATGTCATTAATGTCATTAAACTTGTGCAGGAAGTCCCCGAATACTTGGGAGATCGGGGGAGATCTCTCAATGCATGAAATATTGAAAAATAGGAGGTGCTTTGACAAGGCCATACAGCATAATGAGATACTCGTAGTGTCCAGTAGGGGTCACAAAAGCCGTCTTCCACTCATCTCCTTTTCTGATTCATATCAGATTATAGGTGCTGTGAAGATCCAACTTGGTAAAGATGGTGGCGCCTTTTAGAGGTTCAAGAGCTGCAGGTACTAGAGGTAACGGGTACTGGAACTCCACAGTGATCTTGTTAAGTTCACAGAAGTCGATACAAGGTCTTAATCTTCCGTCCTTCTTGGCAACAAAAAAGAAGCTTGAAGTTGAAGGGCGGATGTAACCCTGTTCCAAGGCGTCTTTAACATACTTCTCCATGGCTGTGTGCTTGGGAAGTGAAAGAGGATCAATTTCTCCATGGGACACTGGCTCACCTGGAATAAGATTGACGGCACAGTCCCATGGCCGGTGTGCTGGTAGTTGAGCCGCTCTCTTGGAGCAAAAAATGTCGATAAAGGGGGAATAACACTCAGGAATATCAACATACTGTTTCTCCAATGGACCCTCTATTGAAGTAGTATTTAACTGCAGTTTTCGGGGAATCATTAAAGGTAGCTTAGGAAAACATTAGAGGTGGCAATTATCCCACTTTAGGACTTCATTAGAGAAAGGGATCCATTGCACTCCTCCGCCAAGCCATAGTTCTTCTGGTAAGAAGTGGCATTGGTGACAGGTGCTGTCGGTGGGGGTGGTTGTGGGAGTGCTCGTCGAAGGTGATCAACCAGTTCTTGAAACAGATTGTCATTGCACATCCTGTGTAACTGTTATTTGTGTTTTGTGTTTCAGTGAGTGATTTGAGGATTGTTCTGCTGGGGAAGAATCCAACAGAAAACAGCCGAGTGGGAAACTTCATCTTAGGAAGAGCACTGTTTAAAAGTGAAGAACCACCATCAGATGCAAAACTGCACATTAAGAAGGAAAGAGGAAAACTGGAGGACAGAGACATCACAGTCATCAATGCTTCTTTGCTACAAATAAATCTGACATGCTCTGTCATCGCACATGGAGTGAAGGAGTGTGTGAAACTGTCTGCTCCTGGACCTCATGTGATCATACTTGTGCTGCAGCAGAACAACTTCAGCAAGAATGACAGAAAGAGAGTGAATTACGTGCTGAAAGAATTCAGTGAGGAGGCTCTTAAACACACTATAGTGTTGACTAATGAGGAAGAGATAAACGATAACCGTATTTATCAGCTAATAAAAGTGTGTGGAGGTGGAAACCTTCAATGAACAAAAGTCAGGATGGCATTTAGAGATACTTGAAAGAGTAGAGAAGATACTCAAGAAAGAAGGGGTTGAATTTCTTATTTGTGACTTGTATGAGGAAGCAGAAGGAACATCAGAGGATGAAGAGCAAAGCAGTTCAGGAGGATCAGTCACAAAAGAAGAGGGAGACTTCGAAGATGATGAAACAATCAGCAAGAGCAACAAAGAGAAAAAGGAAGTTGATCTCCAAAGGAATACCTTGGGTAAGTTGTACTGGCAATAATATATTTGAGAATTATATTTTGCACATATCACTCACTTCATGAGAAAAACAAATTAAACAAAATGATATAGTACAAAAATTGTATGATCATTTTATGAGCGCAGCAATCATATCAAACCTTATCCTGAACCAGAGAGACAGAAGATCAGAGCTCAGAAAGTGTGTGAAGCTGGAGGGGGAAGTCGATGGATGCCTGATCACTCTGGTGGAGCTCTGTGTGATATGAAGAAAATGTAAAGCATCATCCCTGTCAATTTCCTGACATTTCTACTAATATTTCTCCAAACTTGCATTTCTTTGAATGTAATTGAATTTGTTTCTCCACAGAAACATTGTTGGATACGCAAATAGAGAAAATGGAAGAAATGAGGAAGAAAGTAACCTAATGTAAATGATAAACGTGTTGACCGATGAGTAGCTATGGAACAGGCACATAATCTCAGCCAGACCATTGCTCAGACACTCTTCTGGCATACTACCTAAACATGACCTTTTCATTTTATCTGTAATGGTTTATATGGCTTTTATGTAGAATCCTAAAACAGAATTTAGTTATGGCCCACCTTAGATAATCCTACTCAGTTGCTAAAATGTTTAAAATGACTTCAGATCACATCGCAGAGAGTTGAAAAATGTTTTTTAGACCACAAAGAAATGTAAGTTTGGAGAAATATTAGTAGAAATTTCAGGAAATTGACAGGGATGATGCTTTACATTTTCTTCATATCACACATTTAAAGATTTAAATAATGATGTCTCATAATTAAGAATTCAAATTCAAATGTCAGCAATAATAATTTAGGCAAATTGCTCCTTAATGTTTGTACGAAATAACTTTAAGGAACTGCTTTCCTTTACAGTATAACTTAAGCAGGTTTCTGTTTTTCAGATTCAGTAGAGGCTTCAGATGAAGTGAGGATTGTCCTGCTGGGAAAAACTGGAGTTGGGAAGAGTGCCACAGGTAACACCATCTTAGGAAGAGAAGCTTTTAAAGAAGACGTGAGTCAGGATTCAGTTACTAAAGAGTGTCGGAGAGAAACGGCTGAAATCGGCAGAAGACAAATTACCGTAATTGATACTCCAGGACTGTTTGATACTAAACTCAGTAAAGAAGAGATCCAGAGAGAAATCACTGAGTGCATCTCCATGACTCTGCCAGGACCACATGTGTTTCTGTTACTGATACCTTTTGGACGATTCACTCAGGAGGAGGAGAACTCTGTGAAGATCATTCAAGAGACTTTTGGTGAAAAATCATTAATGTACACCATGGTGCTCTTCACCAGAGGAGATGAACTGAAGCAGAAGAGCATTGAAGAGTATCTGGGAAAACCTGGATCTGCTTTGATGAAGCTCATTGAACAGTGTGGAAACAGATACCATGTGTTCAGTAATAAGAAGGCTGAAGACTGTACACCGGTGTCTGAATTACTACAGAAGATCAGTGACATGGTGACAGCAAACGGAGGGAGTTACTACACATGTAAGATCTTCAGACAGATGGAGAGAGAAAAACAAGAAGCACAAATAAAGATGGCAATGAACAAAGTGGAGGAACTGAAGAGAGAGAAAGAAGAACTCCTGACCAAACATGAAGAAGAGAAAGAGAGAATGAAGAAGATTATGGAGGAAGAAAGATTGTATTATGAAGCAGAGAGGAAGAGAAGAGATGAAGATTTTAAGAAACATCAAAATACGTGGGATGAATCTTATCAGAGACTAAAAGAAGAACAAAATGAAATTAAAAGAGAGAAGGAGAAAGTAAAAAAAGATAAAGAATGTCTTGAATCAGAAATAGAAAAGATGAAGAAGATCATGGAGGATGAAAGGCAGAATCACGATGCAGACAGAAAGAGAAGAGAAGAGGAATTAAGAAAGAATGAAGAACAATACAAAACAGACATGAAAAGGGAACAAGATAAATGGGAGAAAAAGATACAAGAAGAAAAACGGAGAACAGAAGAATTTGAGAAAAGGAGGGAGAAAAAAGAACAAATGTCGAATGAAAGTTACCAGATTCTTAAAAAAGAGAGAGATGAAATCAAAACAGAAAAAGATCAGCTTCAGAAAAAACATGAAGTAGAAATAAAAGAGATGAAGCTATTACTACAACTACAGAAACAAAATGAACTAATGAGACTAAATTCAACAGACTATGAAGAAGACAGAGGAAAAGACATGGAGAACATGAAATTGTGTTGCTCAAAAATGCATTCTTCACTACAGGTAAGTGATCAATGTGAATAATGACAAGAGTCAGGGACATTAATTGGATTTAGAGGATATACACCGTTAAGAGTTGAGTGCTAAAGTCCTATAGTGGTCTAGTGATCTCCCCTCATTCACATTTGTCCTGTATGTGGACAATACCACAGATATACAACACTCTACATTTTCATCCCTTTCAGAGTACAGGGCCATAGACTGAATTTTATTTAGAATCTTATAAATGCTTCCTGCTAAATTGTTTCTTATCTATATATCTATATCATTAACAGTTTTTGTTCCTAATCTATGTATATTGTTTTCAACTCTGCTAATGTGACACTAATGTGACACTTAATGTATTTACAGAAAGATGAAACTAATCAAATCCAAAAGGTTGGACCAAAAACCAGTGAACAGCTTGAAGAACTCTATGATAGACTTGATCTGACAAAAAGGCGACAAGATAAAATGAAAACAGCTGACATTCTGGAAATCACCAGATCATCATTTCAGTATCAGGAACCACAGGAAGAACGTAAACTTGTTAACGTATTTTTACAAAAACTGCTAAATATGAACTACAGGGCAAGATATACTGTAATAAAACACAGAAAGAAGGCAGGCGAAGAAGGCAGAGGAAACTACAACATTAATATTCACCCCATGGATGTCCAGATGGCTGTGTTTCATTGTTCTGATGGTTTCCTGAAGCAGCTGATGGTGACTAAACTCTCACAGTGTCAGTATGCTCTGCCTCTGCTGGTTCCGGATCCATTTACACATCAGATTGAGTTTCCTCTCTGGACTTTTAGACAAATCAGTAAGAGCTGGAAGATGAAGAACAGCAACAAAGAGATCATCAGTCAAACCCAGCCGATCTACAAGGCTGAGACTCCAATGGTGTCTTTCTTCAGGTTTGGCTCAGTGTCTTCATCTAAGTCTCAGCTGATGAACAGCCTCATCAGTGAGAAACACAACACGTTCTTCCACAGAAACTGCACAGGTAGCAGCAGAACCAGATTACTGATGGACGGAGTGGTGGAGATCGCCTGGTACTGTCCTTCTGGGAAAAAGACAGACACATTTGATGACTGTGTGGCGTTCTGTAATCTTCATGGTGATGCAGCAGACAATGAGAAACAATATGAGATTCTGACCAGTATGGCTTCAGTAAACGTCCTCTTCTTACCAGATATTGGGCAGAAGAACCACTACAAAGGTTTGGTGAGATCTCTCTTCAAATCTCCTCAGCCTCTCATTTGTCTGCTCACTGACAATCACTGTGATAAAACTGAACTGGGGCATGGAAAATACATGGTTGGCCTTTTGAACAAAAACCAATCTGATGTATCTGAACAACTAAGAGAAACTGTTAGAGAGAGTTTGTCTGAGCAAAAAAAGAGCTTCAAGCTTGAAGATGTGGCCAAACACACAGGAATCAGAGTAGATGAGGATGATCCAGCGTGTCAGAGAGGAAAAGAGTCAGCAAATCAGATTATAGGTATATTGAGAGGAAAAGATCCTTCAACAGTGAAGGAAACAATCCTGCCCTGTCAGGGAAAACTGTGGCACGACTGGTGTGAAATTAACAAAGACCTGCACCATCTAGGAGGAGAAAATCTAGAGGAAGATAAAAGCACTAAATTGAAGAACATGAAAGAAACAAGAGAAAAACAAGTGGAAAAAGGATTGAGTGACTTTGTGAAGAAATTTATTGAAACTATGAAATCACTGAGAGACGATGAAAAAAACTATTTCATCAGATGGATGATGAACCTTTTGAATGTTTTCTCTGCAGAAAGGCTCTGTGAACTTCATAGGGAATATAACAACTGGAGTAAAGTCTTAAAATTGAAAAACACAGCAGATAAACCAGATCAACTGCAGACTATACAAACAAACCTGGAAAATATATCAGCGCAAATTAATCATACATTTGGACTGGAGCACATCCTGAGAGAGTTTGGTCAGATCTATGAATCAAGGTCATCTCTGAAGAAGATCAGTCTACAGTTTGACTTCTGTTCTCTCCCGAGTCTTGCAGCAGAGATGATGGTCTCTGGTTTTCCGATGGAGCTGATGGATGGAGATGCTGCTCATGTTCCTCTCACCTGGGTCACTGCTGTTCTAGATGAAATTGTTAAGAAACTGGGAGATCAGAAACTCTTTGTGCTGTCAGTTTTGGGGATTCAGAGCTCTGGAAAATCCACCATGTTGAATGCCATGTTTGGACTGCAGTTTGCGGTCAGTGCTGGAAGATGCACCAGAGGAGCCTTCATGCAGCTGGTCAGAGTCTCAGAAGAGATGAAGACCGAGCTGAAGTTTGATTATATTCTGGTTGTTGATACAGAGGGACTTCGTGCACCAGAATTAGCTGGAACTTCAACAACACATCGTGACAATGAGATGGCCACATTTGTTGTTGGTCTTGGAAACATGACACTGATTAATATATTTGGAGAAAACACAACTGAGATGCAGGATGTTCTTCAGATTGTTGTCCAGGCCTTCCTGAGGATGAAGAAGGTCAAATTGAATCCCAGCTGTATGTTTGTGCATCAGAATGTCTCGGATATTATAGCTGGAGAGAAAAACATGGAGGGAAGGAGACGCATGCAGGAGAAACTGGACAACATGACAGAACTTGCCGCTAAAGAGGAAGACTGTGATGCAGAACGATTCAGTAATGTGATTAAGTTTGATGTTGAGAATGATGTGAATTATTTTGCTCATCTCTGGGAGGGCAGCCCACCCATGGCTCCACTAAACCCAAACTACTGCGAAAATATTCTTGAACTGAAGCAAACTATTCTAAGACATGCTTCAAAATCAGACGGCATAATGCTGACACATCTGAAAGATCGTATTCAAGATCTCTGGGAGGCTTTACTCAATGAACAATTTGTGTTCAGCTTCAAAAATTCCTTGGAAATCGCAACATACAAGAAACTAGAGACCGAATACAGCAAGTGGACCTGGAGCCTTCGGAGTGCCATGCTCGAAATCGAAAACGAATTTTACAACAGAATAGAAAATGAAGCAATTCATGATATTGAGGAAACTGATCTTCAAACAGAACTAAAAGCGAAAAGCGAAGAAGTGAAAAAGACCATGTTTGAATTCTTTGAGAAAGACAGATGTGCAGGTGTGCTGAATCAGTGGAAAGCTTCATTTGAGATAAAAATTAAAGACGTCCAAGAAAACATTGTGAAGGAAACTAAGAGGAAATTAAGTGGGGTTCTTCAAAAGCGCCATCTGAAGAAAAAGATGGATGCTGAAAGGACAGGGCATGAAAACAATCTCTTTGAAAAGAGCAAAGAACTTGCTTTAAGATTTAGAGACCATGCATATGATGAAAATGTCATGAAAACACAGTTTGACTCCCTTTGGAAAGAACAGATAGCTACAATAATCAGAGACACTCCTTTAGTCAAAGACATTGACATAATAAGAGATGTAAAGAAACTTCTTGGTGAGACCTTTAAAAGTCTCTCTTCAGGTCATATAAAAGAGAGCAGTCAGTACAAAGATATGTCCTGTTTGCCAAGCTATTCAGAATATGCTAAATTAAAGATATTCTGTGGATTTACAGGAACTTTGAAAAATATGTACAAAGTAGCTAAAGAGAAGGTTGGATTTGCTTTATCTAAAGAGGATGAAGTCCAGATAAGAGCCTTAATCACAGACATTGCTGAGCACACAGATAAAATGATTCAGTCATTTAACATTGCAAAGATGGGCTACAGCATTAGTTACATTCAACAACTTACAGATTACATCAACACAAGATTAAAACAGCATGAAGATGGGCAAAAACTGAATTATGTGTTCAAGAAAGAATTCTTTGTGGATCTGGTACTTTGCATATGCCATAAATCAAACAAAATGGTCTCTGATCAATACAGAAGGTTCAGGGAAGACAATGATCCCGTTCTCTATTTTGAGAGGAAAAATAAAGAGTACTACAGAATTTTTCAGAAATACTGTCAAGGAGCATCCTCAACTGCAATCTTTGGGGAATTTGTTTGTAATAAACTTAAAGAGCCGATTCAAAAAAATGTCTACAAAAAAACTGCCAGAGATTTAGCAGATGAAATGAGGGCAAACTGTGAATCACTGAATGGGAACCGATCAAAACTGGAGAAACACATCCTGAGGACACTGGCAGAACAACAGGACTTCAGCGAGTACATGACATACATCAACAGCCCCAAGGAACATTTTAAGAATTTCAGGTGAAGTCAGTCAGTACATCTGTGAAAGTTTTGAAGATAGTGTTCGTCCCAAGATGGAAAACAGCCTTAAACTCCTGGAGCAACAGATCATAGAAGCAGCACATGAATCTGCCAAACACGTTAAAAAGATCAATGGAGATGCTGATTCGTGGTTGGAACATTTCACACAACAGCTCTCTAATGTGCTGATATTCTCAAAAAGTGACCTCACTGGAGTGAATCAGGATGATGTTAATGTCAGTTTCCTAGAAGATGTGATAAAAGCAATACTTCCTTCTATAATGTCTGACATATACGCAGTCAATTCAGCACAGAAACCTTTCCAGATATGCTGTACTCCAAAGACAGACCAGATGAGATTCTGATCGATCACTTTTGTGATTGTTGTTGGGTTCAGTGTCCTTTCTGTGCTGCCCTCTGCACAAACACAATAGATGGCCATACCACAGATCACAGTGTGCCTTTCCATCGTAATAACGGACTGAATGGGTGGTTTTACAGAGGAACAGCAAACCTATCTATCAACATCTGCACATCTGCAGTAGCCAGTGATCGATCTTTTTAAACAGCTCTGGTGAACGAGTTCCCTGGAGGGAATACAGAAAAGGAGGGCCTGAATTTGCTTCATGGAGCATCACCCCAGATCTCTCTGAGCTGCCGTACTGGAAGTGGTTTGTCTGCAGATTCCAAACAGATCTGGAAAATCACTATAAAAAAACCTACAAGGGGCAAGGCAAGATCCCAGATGAATGGAGAAAATACTCACAAGAGCAAGCTATTGAGAGCCTGAACAAATACATTTAGTAAACAACTATTAAAGAAGATCTGCTCCAATGGTTACTGACAATTCTATATACCAGTTTTATTTCATTTTAGCATTAAACTGCTTAGCTAAAAAGCAGAGCGCGGAATGCATGCAAATGTTTAAGGATTTGAGTTACCAAAACACACACGGAATGGGAAGTCACTTCATCTGCCACAAATGGTTTGCAAAAGTTGCTCTACAGAGGTAAATAATTCAGTGATACGTATATGAGAAATTCAATTTATTATTATAAACATGACCAGAAGCAAGCAGAGTTGAATACTGCCCTTCAAGAGTGGTTCACTTCCATGTTAAAGTGAGGATTACAGCCAAACGGCAAACCGTTCTGAGTTCACGTGAACCAAACCCTGCACACTGAAATATATTCAAACCAATTACAAGAAACATCCAAAAACGAAAACAAAACAACTGTTGAAAGAAATTATATTTGCCTGGTTACATTGATTAAATTTAACCGGACCAAATATATTATATTAATAAATGTTAAATTCTGTTTGCTTGATTTGGAAGGTGCCAAATTGTGATGCACAATGTAAAACAAATTAGTTAAAAAATTAATACAATCTCCAATATTGCTGTTTTAGGTGATTTAGTCTTTCCTTTAGCTGATGTTGGGTAATTTCTTTTTTTTTCATTATACAATAAGCATTTCAAGCTTAATCATTTGATGAGTATTATTAGCACACGTTGTTTGTCATTAAATATCAAAATTCTATTATTGTTTTATTTACTCTGTTCTTTTATTCATCTTCAAGTTGTTCCATTCATATACGAGTCATTTCTTTTGTTGAATATAAAAACATGTGTTTTGTACAACCGTTTCTGGTCCCCATTGACTTCCACAGTGTGAAAAAAAAGAAACCAGCCATATTTTTCAAAGCACTGTGTTTAGCTGAAGAAAGAATTTCATACCTTCTGGAACTTGAGGATGATTAAATAATGACGTTTTGGGTGAACTATGCTAAGTGCGGCATTTTACATAGACATTACGCAGGAAACTTTGTAAGCAATTTAGCATGAACAGTCGTACACAAGCAATTAAAAATTGGATTATTCATTTTTATAACACTGAATTATATCACTCTTTTTATTAGGTAAGGCCAGGATTTACCAAGCATCCCGTACATACCAAGTACAGTATGTGTCTTGTTTATTAACACATATAGGTGCTACACATTCATTAGTATGTACAGTAATACAACATATTTACCGTGTATGTACCAGGGATGTATATGTACTGTAAAATAAAGTGCTACAGAGAGAATATTAATTATGCTCTAATCTGCATCCACAATAAACAGCAGTAAAAGTGGACATCTCTTCACTGAAAAGATTTTGCATGTTCTAATAAAATATATAAGGCTTAATCAAGTCATGAGTGCATTTCTAGCATTTGTATTTTTGCTATTAAAACTTGAATATTTGAAATATTTGAAGTTTTTGCATCAGTATTTTGAAGAATGTGGATAATCAGAATTGTCTGATCCCCGTTTGCTTCCATAGCATGGGAAAACTCTGAAATGTAATCAATTCTAAGAAACTTTTAATATTTTGAGTGAATTATAATACCTTCAAGTGCCTTGCAAAAAAACACAAAAAAAAAACATTAAAATAATAATTAAGTGGCATATCTAATCACACAAATGTAAATATTAATAGAAATGCGACCCTCTTTAATATGTTAAATTTAAATTATTTATGTAGCAGTGTTTCAGTTTTATCAGCCACACTTCTTTTATTTTTATTTAAAAAATTGGCACAATATTCAGTGAATCACCGCAAGAAACCTTATTTTGCCTTATCATTGGAGATATATTTATTATAAAATGAAATGCCTTTTAATATAGCTACAGTATACAAAGCAATGCATGCATTTACAATTATGCATTTAAAAATACATCTAAATAATTGCTGAATACCTCTGGTCAAACATATGCTGCAATAACCCACGTGCAATTAATATTTAAGTTTAAAAAATAACACCTAAACAATCAATCAATCAACCAACTTAAAATAAACAACGAAAATCGTTTTAAGAGGAAAGCACCCACCTGTAAATATTTAAAATGTATTTAACCCCAAACTAGCCTTTCATATAAAAAAAAAAATTAGATAATAAAATGATAAAGCTATATATATTGTCGTAAAAACAGTTTGTAGTCTCGCTGGGCGGAGATTAGCAGGAAGCGCATAGAATACAATAAGTAGACCCCTCATTGTGGCTGTTTCTAATAGCGGCTCGCCTCGTCTTGGATCTATGTATGTACATCTATGTACACACAAAATTCAAGAGAATTAGACAAGCCATGTGCTTAGCGGAAAACCTGGGGGATGATTAATCAGGTCAATGGGGTTATTAAACACTATTAGATTGTTTCATCCCGAGATGATATTCTTCGTCCTAGCAACTTTTTGGATTGGTAAGTAATGCTGGTTCAACACAGGTTAACTTATACCGCTTATATATGACCTTATATATGACTTATTTGCAATCTATAGGCACTGCCGCTGGAGTTCAAGACGAGGGCCACGACGAGATCGAGTCGCTGGAGATCGTCGAGGGAGAAAACCTCACCATCTCCATCCCGATCGGTAAATCCGAGGAGGATCCCCAGGTGCTGGTGACCCGGTCGAGAGGCTCGTCGCAGGAACGCGTCGCGCAGATGATCTGTCACGACGGACACTGCAAGCACGAGCGCTGGAGACCCGGGGTTTGTCTCGCGTCTGACGGACAAAACCTCACGCTGACCCTGACGAACCTCAGCGACGACCAGACGGGGCTTTACCGGATCCGCAGACCGAGCAGCGCGCGCCCGGGAGAAAAGGTTTACAACGTTACCTTGCGCGGTGAGTACGCCTCTTCTCAACAAAACTATCATGCGTTTTTTAAATGTTTTGCAAAGGTTGCATCGTAATAATATCGCAGGACGGTGAGAAACCAGCAGCGTATATTTGGTTATAAATAATTGCTTATTTTAAGGCATTCGGATTTTAAAAGTTGTCTCTATTGATGACATCTAAGCCATTCGAAATAACATTAAACCTCTGATTCAAATCACTCACAAGTACTACTCAAATACACTTTTAGTGCGGGGGTGAGCGCTTTTTTTTTGTGACGCGAAAATAGAAGTGCGTAAATTCCGTGCACTTGGCAACCCGCGAAGCCGGTTCCCGTAAAGACGCGTCGGTGACTCACGTGGGGATTTTCCGCGTGCGCGAGAAGCGCATCCGTTCTCGACCCTGCTTCAGGCCGCGAAGTCGTTTCGGACTTTTCTCTAAACTTTCCCGAAGTCTCCCTTCGGACGCTTTCCTCGCGCGAACGCGCATTAGATCCCAAACCGCGCACGTTTACGCGTGAAGTAAGCGTCGGTTTTTGTTCCCGTTGTTTCCTGCAGAGCCTCACTTCACTACTATCAGCCCAGCATCTGCCGTGCACAGTGAACCACTCACTACGAGAATAAGCATAGGCGTGGTGGTCCTCAGTTTGGTGGTCGTCGCTGCGGCTGCCGTTGGTTTTGTTTACGGCAAAAACAGAAAGGCAAGTATCATCTCAGAGCACAATCTAAATCGTGGCATTAAAAATAGCCATGCATCTTGTTAACTACTACCTAATTTGATGATAATGAGTTCAAAAGCAGCAGTAAAACTGCCCATCGCATACATTTTCCCAAAATAAGAAGTTGATTGCTTTGATTTTGTTTGCATGGCATCCTGTAATTGTGTTTTCCCGTCGACTTTCAGGTATCTTTTAACGAAGTGCCTCAAGAGTTGAACACCGTGGCTCACGGGCGATAGTTCTTTATAGTTACTGGATTGCTGCGAGCTCATCCGGTGAATGAAATGACAACACAGAAGGACTCTGAGCATCATTTCATTTAATGAAATAATCCCAGGTGATCCAGCACGACTTGAGCATTAAGGTGCACCTTCAGTTGAACACTCAAAATAACCGCTAATACGTTTCCCCTAACTTTTCTAGTATGCTAATTCTAATGTTTTTATCATCTTAAGTGTGCTCATCTGTGCTGTTTTGAGACACCGTCTATATGAACTAAAATGCACTTTTAACACACTACCTATGTTTTTAAAAGTGTATTTAGTGGCCATTTGTAGCACCATCTCTCGTACAGTAGTACACTACCACTTGAACTAAATGCATTTTTTGAAATACAAATGTTAAAAGTGCATTTTAGTTCATATTCATGGTGTCTCAGAATAGCGCAGTCGAGTGCACTTCGAAGATCTTAAGTTTGTCTTAAAACGCACTAAAGAATCATTTTTAGTAGATCAAGTACAAAATTAGTGCGCTTTAATTACATCATGTACTTGTACTTTCTTTTACCTGGGATCGGAAGCACATTGAACATATGTTGTATTTTATGTGACCCTTAAAATGCGATGAAAGTGTAAACTTAAAGTATAATTCAAATGCAATCAAAATCTACTTCCCCTAGGACTTGGTTTTAATTGTACCTCGAGAGCCCTGGAAAATGCAAAGCAAAGTTTCTCTCCTACAAAGACATGCATCACATCATTACATTTCAAAGGTGTTTGAAAAGCATTAAACAGAACATATAAAATGTTATCAGTGTCCTTGGAGTGTTGAATAGCTTTCATTAATTTCACCCGATCGTTCGTGTGCTAGTATTAGTATTAACTAAGTATTAACTGAAAAATCTTGGAATTGCAGTTTTTGTAAGACTTCAGTCAATCAGTAAAAAGACCCAACTCTGTTAAGTTGGAAGTTGAAGCCATCTGTAAAGTCATGAATCTTGTGTAATGGTTTTTCTTTAAGTCTCTCTTTTGTATGAACTGCAGTGATGAGTTAATGTTTTTCTCCTAAAAATTGTAAAAAACTAATACAATGAGACGGATATTTGGTCAAGCTAACATTATACATGTATATTAAAATAATAATTGTAATATGTTTGTTTTCCACACTTTTATTTATATTTATATTAAGAATACACCACATTTGATGTCAGAGTTGAGCGAAAAAAGTGCATTTAAAAATATTTCAATTACAATTTTTATATTTATGCTTCCGGTGGTACACCATTAACCTTTTATACATGATAAATATGTGTAGATGAAACTTTTCTGTTAAATCTCATCGTCTGTTCTTCAAGCACAACAAAACAATAACCTAACCTAAGAACCTAGTCTGCATGCTTTCATTTTTAAATTCTAAAGTATACATTTTATATATGCGACGCATATAAAATAGATTTATTTGTTGTTTTGGTTAGATAGAAACTGGTTGACGGTTATAAAATGCAAGAGAATAAGTCCCCGTCACACAGATGAAGCAGCTCTTCTCTGAGACGAGCAGGAGCTCAGATGTTCGAGCAGAAACCCAACGGTGAAGATTCCCACCAGACCAGACAGAACCAGACGAACCAGAGCCTCGGTGACCCCGCAGCGATCCACACAACCTGAAAGACAGAAGACACCTTCTGTAGAAAAGAGAGCGCTTTCTGTTGCGCTAGGAAGAGAGTTTTTTGTGGCGAATGACCGCTTTACCTTCCTGTCGTGGGCAGATGTCTTTGTGAAGACGGACGGTTTTGTTGTTCACCGGGTTTGTTGCTGTACAGCTGTAGATCTCCGGATCATCATGATGAAGCTCTAATGGTAAACTGAGGTTGATGTTGAGATCAGGATCGCTGGTCCGGTTCAACAGTTCACCTCCTTTGTACCACGAGATGAACACGTCTCGGTCGTTTCTCACCGAGCAGGACACGGAGCAGACCTCCTCTGTTTCCAGTGATGTACCTGAAAGAAATGCGTGCGTGTGTTTATAGATCAGAATTGTGGCTTTTGTCAGAATTCTTTGTCTCACAAAAACATTTGCAACTTTCTGCATTTGCATTTCTCTAATGTGAGAGAAAATGTAGTAATTATTTTTATTCTATGGCAGGTAAACTGTAATATTTCAGATAGAGTTCATATAAAGACAGACCTGTAGATTGGTGCACACTAACTGACGAGCTGCTGCTGATGGCAGGAACAGAGACGGATGCTTCACAGCAAAAGAAAACACGAGCATCACCTTCAAGAAGTCAATACTGCAGTGAAATAATCTCTATGGGACCAAATAAAATCAACTATTTTTCTAACATGTACATGTTTTCCAAAGTTTATTCAAGTGTGCTATTAGTATACTTATTTTAAACTAAAATAGGAAGGGATAATTTACGTTTCAGAAATGTACTTAAGATGACATTTAGGTATACTTCACTTATATTTAGAAGAAGTCCAAGTACACTGCTCAAAAAAATAAAGGGAATACTTAACAATGTAACTCCAAGTCAATCGCACTTCTGTGAAATCAAACTGCCCACTTAGGAAGCAACGCTGATTGACAATCAATTTCAAATGCAGTTAGCAGGACGCCCCTAATAAAGGAGTGGTTCTGCAGGTGGTGACCACTTCTCAGTTCCTTTGCTTTCTGGCTGATGTTTTGGTCACTTTTGAATGATGGCGGGTGGACCCGCACAAGTGGCTCAGGTAGTGCAGCTTATCTAGGATGGCACATCAATGCGAACTGAGGCAGGGTTTGCTGTGTCTGGGAGAGTAGTGTCCAGAGCGTGGAGGCGCTACCAGGAGACAGGCCAGTACATCAGGAGACGTGCAGGAGGGCAACAACTCAGCAGCAGGACCGCTACCTCCACCTTTGTGCGAGGAGGAACGGGAGGAGCACTGCCAGAGCCCTGCAAAATCACCTCCAGCAGGCCACAAATGTGCATGCGTCCGTTCGAACGGTCAGAAACAGACTCCATGAGAGTAGTACGAGGGCCCGACGTCCACAACCCAACACCGTGCAGGGCGTTTGGCATTTGCCAGAGAGCACCAAGATTGGCAAATGGCCACTGGCGCAGACGAAACCGAGTGACAGAGTCTGGAGACGCCGTGGAGAACGTTCTGCTGCCTGCAACATCCTCCAGCACATTAATAGTGTGGGGTGGCATTTCTTTGGTGAGCCACACAGCCCTCCATGTGCTCGCCGGAGGTAGCCTGAATGCTATTAGGTACAGAGATGAGATCCTCAGACCCCTTGTGAGACCATATGCCGGTGCGGATGGCCTTGGGTTCCTCCTAACCTCACATGGTTGGAGCGTGTCAGCAGTTCCTGCAAGATGAAGGCATTGATGCTATGGACTGGCCAACCTGTTCCCCAGACCTAAATCCAATTGAGCACATTTGGGGCATCATGTCTCGTTCCATTCACAAAAGCCAAGTTGCACCACAGACCGTCCAGGAGTTGGCGGATGCTTTAGTCCTGCTTTAGGACCATCCGCCACCTAATCAGGAGCATGCCCAGGCATTGTAGGGAGGTCATACAGACTTGTTTTAAGGATATTACATCAAAGTTGGATTAGCCCGTAGTGTGTTTTTCCTCTTCAATTTTGGGTGCGACTCCAAATCCAGACCTCCATGGGTTAATACATTTGATTTCCATTGGTGATTGGTCATTCAACTATATAAAGAAATGATTTAATATTTCATTCATTCAGATCTAGGACGTTATTTCAGTGTTCCCTTTATTTTTTTTTGAGCAGTCTATATTTAAGCTATACTTGTGGTATAGGGGGTGCTAGTACACGTCATCTGTACAGAATTTCCAAAACTAAAAACTATGGATGCATCCATGTTGAAGCATACAGATCTTTGGATGGCTGCAACTGTAACTTACCGTAAACATCAACCTTGTATTTCCGTGTTGAGGTGCGTGTATTAGTAATGATTAAGGCTTTATACATCCCAGATTCATTAGTCCTGATGCCCGCGATGATTAATATTCCTGTTTTTCGGTCTAACTGCACTCTGCCTGCAAATCTCATGTCGTAATGAGTGTATATTTTCCCATGATGCCTCTGTGCGACCCGAGTGCTCTGTCTGCCACTTTCAAACGTCCACAGTATCTGAACATCCCCCTTCAGATCATCGTCTGCTGGATGCAGATTGAGGACACCTCCCTCCATCACTTTAACTGTTTGAAGGCCATCCACCTCTCCACCCACTGAAACAACATGGAAACAGGCTAGTTATACACTGCTTGACATCTGATGGTTACTAAACACGTGCTGAATTTCAATGGTTTGCTGTCGTGTGCAGTCAGTAGTTCACCACATAAAACGCATGTGGTCGACACAAACCAAACAAACCTGCTTTAATGCAGTCTGGTCTCGTATTTATCATGCAGATACTAAACGTGAATCGTGTGCATGTGAATCTGCATAAAAACACGTTAGACCAACGATGCATGGTTGTCTGAACTATTTCATATCAGCGTTGCTGCATGCCAAAAAGATGCAACTGCTATAGGATTATTGCTTCGCACCAGACCTTGTTGACAGTGATGTTGAGTAATCACTATTAGTTAACCGCGGTGTGGTGGCATACTGTTAAATATCTCGACCAGTTGGTTGGGTTAAAGGGTGGCGAAAATAAAGTTCTAACTGACAAATAAACGATTGAGCTAGTACAGTTTTATATGAATGATACGACCGTTGGCTACTTTTTATGCATGTTTGTACTGCAACACTAGCAGGTCTGCGGTCTGAGAGAGCACGATCTAAGGTGGGATAAAGGAAGTCATTCTTTTTTTGAGGTTTCAGACAGTACTGCATGCAAAGGACAGAGGTTGTTTCCTTGAAGAATTAAACCAACAGCAGAAACGAAACTTTTTGATGCCAAATTTGGCAGGAAATGAAAAACATTTAAAACATTTTGCCCTCTCTTTCTTTGAATGCAGAGACGCACGTTAAGTTGGCAGGAAGTGGTTATATCACTGTTTCCACTAATTTGACTTTTGCATAATGTTTTATGTAGCATCAAGAGATGGACTTCCAACACTTAGCTTATTTATTCTAAATTTGACAAAAAAAATTGGACAGGCCATGTTCACCTGTATTTTTCAAAAAGGTCCATGCAAGTCTTTTCATACTGGCATGGAACTGCGGTTTAGATTTTAGTACCTTACGTGACAACAATTAAAGACGATTCCATCGGTCTAAGCTTAGAACCCAATTAAAATATATATAATGTGTGTACCTTACCTTCCACACAGATGAAATATAAGATGAAAGCCCACATAGTGATGCACGTGTTTGTTGATATTACGTCCAGTTGTTGTTCTATCGATATGATAACCCTGAAACTACGCTGAGCAGATGGACTGCTGAGGAAGATGAGGAAGTGACCTGCAAAGAAATCACTTTCAGGGTTTCCACCAAAAGATGGCAGTGTATGAGTGCTCTATTGAAAACCCTCAAAGGCAATTGAACAGATATTACCTATTGTGACAAACTACTAGGCTTACATTTATTATATTAAGTTATATTGAATTCACCTCTATGAATATAACGTTATTGTCACGGATAAAATCTGCCGTAAATTTTAGCTTGTTTCAGCCTTCCATTAAAAAAGCCCAAAGTAAAATTAATATTTCAACATTTATTCAGATGACGGCTCACCATACATCCACACCATCAGTGGTCTACTTAGTTTTGATGAGTAAATTCTATAAATAATTACTCTATAAAACAAAACGCACACGCACCTTTTCTCTTAATATTTGTATTTGACAGGCCATTGAAAAAATACAGCAATAACAGAGATGCCACAATATGTTCAATTTCAATGACCTCAGATACATTGGTCCCCGTAATCTTAATATGGCAGGTTTTAATGTCTAAACTGGTGAATGGGATTTGAGGGATGGGGCTATTGCAGATAACAGGTGCTCATGACCATTATTTGATTCTTTATTGAATGCTGTTTCAATGCAGATTGCATATGGTCCATGTGTAAACGCACAGGTGAAACCACAGGCTTTGAGCTGAGAGGAATGATTGTTTTCTAGGATTAAACACGCTTGTTGCTGACACAGCCGTCACCGTAGACCACGGTCGATAAAACATACACCAAACGAAATGACTGGAAAGTATGTAAATTGTGCAGAAACCTGAACTCTCTAATGTTTCGGTTTCTTTGCATGCTTGTTGTTTTAAGGAGTCTGACTTCGTTTGGAGCATTACATATAAACCTAAACCAGGAAGATTTCATTTGGCATTTGGCTGATGTGAAAGCAAATTTAGTGCGTAAGAGGCATAAATTATTAAATTATTTTCTTTACTGATATATTTTAGTACTCGAGAACAATAACGAACATAACGATACTACGAAAACAGTGTGTTCAGGTTGTTTATGACTTAAAGTACAACAAGTTGTCTAAATCTACTGCCAGGCAGACTTTGCATGCAATGTTCCTTCTAAAAGTCTTAGTTTACTCAACCTTGCATAATTTCAAATCTCTATATATGAGATCTGTCTATATATAAGTACGTTGTCTTGTTTACAGCCGAATGTTCTCCAAAATATCTTTCGTGCGCATATGTGTGTTACACTTAAGAAACAAATCCGGGTTTGGAACGACTTGAGGTTGTGAAATGGTAACAAAAATTTTATGTTAGATCATATCCCAATCGTTCTCAAAATAAAAAGCAGCATTTGTCTGCTTTTTGAGACATCAACATGTGGGAAGTGCCTTTAGCAAAAGGGGAGTTTTCCGACTCTTTTGAGATAGAGGAAAGGATGCACAAACCCTGTCATGAGACCGAGGCACAAAGCCCCAGACCAGGACAAAAGAAACCTCTTTAAGTCTATGAGATAATAAAGCACGAGAGAAATAATCGTAGGGCCGTACATAAGCACTGCAGATGCCAGCACAATCCGAATGATCCTAAAAGCCTTGAGTTTGTCTTGGTTCGTTCCCGCTTTCCTCTTGAAGTTACCTCCAGGTCCAGGCCGCTTCAGAGCTTTCAGGACCATCAAGCAGCTGAACATTTTGATGCTTAAAAAAACCAGCAGTTCTGGCAAAACTAATTGATGAAGTTCAATGATGTTCACTGAAACTATTAAGCTTGAGATGACTATCAGAGTCCATCC
The DNA here is from genome assembly GCF_018831695.1 of Puntigrus tetrazona. Lineage (NCBI taxonomy): Eukaryota > Metazoa > Chordata > Actinopteri > Cypriniformes > Cyprinidae > Puntigrus > Puntigrus tetrazona. The sequence continues at coordinate 932,720 of NW_025047824.1, forward strand.
GATGATGGATAACACGATCCTGTATTTCATGGGTTTGAGTTTCAAGAAGAACACAGGATGGAGAACCCCTACGTACCGCTCCACGCAGATGCAGCTCTGAAACAGAGGACGGCCGACCAATAGCAACAGACCGGGAAAGTATATGCCAAACCTGCAATGAGTGCAATTAAAGAAATACTGCTGTATGATAAAAACATAAGAAGAGCAGAAGACGACCTCAACGAGTGATGCATTGAAGGTGAAGATTTCGGTCGACTGCCCCTGAATCATCTCTTTCACACTCAGGCACAGGATGTAACAGTTGGCCGGTAGACCGAGAACCATGTTGACGCTGAGAGAGACGGCGATAAAATAGGAGGGTATAAGGTAGCACGAGCTGGAGTTTGCTGAGAAAATCGATGGTCTGCACGTTGAAGCGTTTGTTTGGTCCCACGTCACCATTTTTCAACTCTACAATGAAAATTGGAGGAAGAGATTAGTGTAGAAGAAAATACGTGTAAACATGAAAAAAGTCCTTAAGAGTCCTTATCTCAGTTCTTTTGGTTTTTAAATGCGTCTAAAACACACCGTCAACCGTGCCACTGTAGCTTCAGCTCAGCCGACTGAAGGTGGAACTGACTGTGGTTTGCTTTAAATGCTGCTGAGCTGATTCATAATTCAACTTTATGAATTATTGAGGAGTTTGAGAGTTTTTGATTGGTTTTGCATTGATGCGATATCAATGCAAAACCAATTGATATTTTCCGTTTTTCGAAGAGGCGAAGTGCACGTCATGCATGCAAATTGAAGGCAGTTCATTCCAACCGCACATCTGTTCGCAAAATTGTATACATGTTCAAAGTAAAAATTATGAATTTACGTTAAAGTCAAGAGTGCAAAACAGAAAGGGACAAATTTTGTGATTTCAGAACAGTATTTCTTTACATACTTAACTTTCATAAATACATTATTCTGCTCGACCACATAAATGAAACGGTTGCGTAGCATTTCACTTGCTTCATGACAAAAGCATTTTAGATGATTTAAAGATGCTTGAATGTTTCCAGTAGTTATTTTTGGCCATGCACCAAGTTCTTATACTGCCCTGAATTTATTTTTCCTAATTCTATGCTTTTCTTCGTCGTAATAGTAAGTCCATGCTGTTCTCATGCTAGATTTTGGCATTCAGCATTCTAGTTGGTTCTGATTGCAGAGTTGACAGAATACAACCTCTCAAGCATAAGTAAAAACGGCTCATTTATTCATATATGACAAGATTTTCATAGGTCTCAACATTGTGAAGTTTATCACTGGCAAAATCTATCAGTATCTTTCTTTGTCCTGGCAGCTTTGGTGTGAACTCCACTTTGGCGGTGACAAACTCTTTAGGACCAACCGTTCCAACCCTGTTAAGCAAAAAAAAAATTGTTACAGTCATGCAACTTTTGCATTCATTATTTTAGATTTTGTATTAAAATAAGATGGGAATGTTTTGACAGTCAAACGTCATTTTTTAATGTTTTAATGTAGAGCGAAACTCTAAACTGACAATAGTGTCATAAGCGTCTAGAATAACATACAAAATATCTAAAATGTGATCTTTTAAATGCCATTTCTCATAGCAGACAGTACATGCTTCACAACAATGGTGTTTCCAAGTGGTTGCTATGATGCTGTTGGTTGCTAGGTAGATGGATGGATATTGAGCATGCATAAGAAGCTTAAATATGGCATATTTGTGTACAAGGTAAACGCTTTTAAAAATTATTATATAGCTAGCTACTTTTTTATGATTAAAAAGTAGCAGACTAAACTAAATTTAGAGTAGTCTGGGAGGCTACAATTTCAAAGTACCTTCCCCAACACTAGGTCGCTTGTACTGATGCATCGCCACTACTGAAGGTTTTCATCCGTCTTTCAATTTGATCATGCGATGAGTTGAAATGACACCAGGTATGTCCACAGGAGGAATGAGGGAATGTGTTTTCACACCCCGGTCCGGAGCGATCGGGTGACTTACTCGTGAGTGATGGGTTTGCCGTCGGTCAGGTTGGCACCATGTATAGTGAACACACAGTTCTCCAGGGGCTCCGGAAGTGGATTCTGGAGTGCTAAATCTGCCACCAAGTTCTGGCCCACTTTTGGCACGCCCAGGATCTACAGGGGACCGAATCGCACCTTGTTAAAGAGTTTTGCTTACAGTACATTGATTCATACTAAATGTGCATTGGCTGTTTCACTCCGGGGAGCAACTTGAACAAAAACATTTTGTTATTTAAGTATCCAGCATGAAGTATTCAGCATCCGGTAAATGTAAATCGTAGAGAGTAGTTGAGGTTTACATTGACGATTATTTCAGGGCCGTCGAGTACGATGGTCTTCTTTGCTCTGTGGAAATCCCGTGTCTCTGCATCGATGAGTAAAGCCACCAGTTTGACCATCCTGTCTTGAGTTATGGCTTTGCTGTACTCTGCGTATTCCAGTCGAAGAGTTACTTTACCCCTAAAACATAAAGCACGGTGAGACATTTATCTTTTTGAATATACACTTATTTACATATCTTTTCAATAAAGAACGTTTAACAGCCATAAAGCTTTCCATCCACAAAAGGTTCTTAATAGTGAAATAAGGTTCTTTAGATGTTTTAGATGTTCTTCACACTAAGAAAAAATGTTTTTAGAAACTGTTTACTGAATGGTCCTTTTGGAAACCAAAAAAGAGTTCATATGCATGTCCAAAGTAAACATCTGGCTAAAAACATAAGGAACCGCAGGCTTACCTTCAGTTGAAGCTAAATCCATCTCTGTAAACTCTCCCAATCCACAGGTTTCTCCAAGCTTGCCATTGTAAGACACTGCTTGGGCGTAGAACATTACTCTACAGGACTTTGTGACCATGGTGTTGTTTTTGAGCTCTGCATAGACGTCAAAATCAGAGCCGATTTGCATGTCCGGGGTCACTTTAATCTTGATGTGTAAACCAGGCTCCTCTCCTGCCTGTGCCAGTTTGTTGTGATGATTTGCCTTCTCATAAACCCTTCTCTCTTCTTCAGAACCTGAACAGAAAACAGTGTTTATCATTAGTGTAATATTATATCAAGATAAGGCTTGATGTTCCTACCCTACTGAATAAACAAACTTGTCCTAAATAAGAGGATAGATGCTCTTATGCGATAACTTAGAAATATGTAGCTTGCTTTTGGGATATAATAGTTATAATGATGTTTAGCTATAAACAAATTTACGGAGGAGCGTGCACTGATAATTAACCCGGCTGGCTTCTCGTTTCGTAATCACGTCTTTATCCAACCAGAGCAAGAGAAGCCTCCAATAAATCTCGTATATAGCATCCCTCCACCACCCAATCCACACCTCCTAGTTCTACTATTCCCTTTCGAACTCGTGAAATGAAATAGTTTATGACTTTTGCTTTTGGGAATTGAATTTATACCCAACCTAGACCTTTAAACATGAATGAATGAACAGTTCCCTACCCTCAGGATACTTGTAGTTGTGCGTAATGTCCTCTCTCTCGTCTCGACCCACTGTTTTGGTGCTGATTGATTTCCCAACCTCCGTAGTGGATCCACCCATCTTAAACACCCTTCCATCTCTCAGTTTGATGTACTCCACCACATCAGCGTTCACCTCGGCGTACACAAACGGGATGTCGTATTTGAAAGTGAGCTCGCCCTCTTTAATGGCCCTCACGGGGGCTGGACCACAACAGAAGACACCTGGCAGGAGAAGGACAGCAGAACTGAGGTATTTTTTCAATGACTCTACTTCTCCACCTCTATCAGGCATTGAATACTGGCTCACCTTCACTCCTGTGCTGAGGTGTTGGGTCGCTCGCTTGCCAACCCTCGTACCCTAGCGCCAGGTCTGGGCGCGTCATCCAGTTCTCCACCCAAACATGGAAGTTCCTAAAGCAGATCAAGGTAAGATTTTCTGATTTGCATTACAAGTAGTTTTTTGGCACCAGTGCCAAAATTTTACCAATTAACTTTACCCTATTAAATTTTGGCTTTTAAATGCATACCATATAGAGTCGTCAGCAATGTTCTCATCAAACTCGTTGTAAAAACGCTCCATTACTAGGTCTCCATTGCTGTCACGGGCTGATCCGTAGTTAGTGACGACTCTGCATGGGATCCCCAGAGCTCTGGACACTGGAACATAAATCAATCAGATCCATTTTTTTCGTGTCTGAGATATGCGAAAATGTTTGGGAACAGTTTATATAATTTGGACATAATAATCTATTGAGGTTTTCATGCTGTTGAAAAATGTCTGTTGAATGAGTGTTAATTGACTTGTGATAATCATTGCAGGAGTTAATGAATCACCTGTGCAGGCAACAGCTGCGAACACCCAGCACTGTCCGTAACGCACCGCCCTGCAGCCGCTGTTACTCCACTGACGGAGGATGGAGCAGCTGTCCTTCCACACGGTGGGCTTCACGCCGTCATCGTAGTCACCCGTCCAGTTACCCACCAGCACTCCTTTATCACCTAGACTGTTGATCTGGACGGTACGAAACAACATGGCTGTGAGTTTCACTAAAAAATAAAGTAATTTCAATAAGTAAAAACGGTTGTTTGATTAGCAAAAAAATCTCCATCACCTGTTTTCAGATAGAGCGGCATTTAATACACAGAGCCGTAGTTCACGTGGAAGCTACGCAGTGTCACGTTAACTATCACATGTGATTCATCTGTGATTATGCATGTGAAGTGCGTAGGTTGTCAGTATTCTACGGTTCTGTGTATTAAATGCTGCTCCCTCTGAAAACAGGTGATTTATTACTAATCAAAGAACTGGCTATAAATATCGTGCAGCCCTACTTCGGACTCAAAACCATTAAGTTACTTTTTTTTGTTATTAAAATAACCCGCTACTTACTATTCAAAAAAAGGTTTGAACACTCGAGTAGTGCTTGTTGTTTGTTGTTTCTCCGATCACAAATGCAGACATGGTGTTATGTTTACGAGGCGTGATGCAATGCGATTCAATGTGTTTTAGTGTCATAGTGTTGGGATTTGGCATCACAATGTGATAAGGGGTGTAACATTTCCATCATACACTTGTTTCGTCCAATCAGAACGCAGTGGATGGGTGGCCAATCAGAGCACGCCTTGCTTTTTTAGAATTATGAGCTTCGTACAAATCGACCCGTTTCAGGAAGCAATAGTGTAATGCAAACACCTAGCACTACGCCAAATGCACAGAATAATGTTTATGACCCCTTTAAATGAACGGAAAAGAAATGAATCGTTGAACAAATTAAATGCAAATGAATATTATAAGAAAATCGAAGTGTTTTTTTGACCTTGCATGAATTTCGACTTGTTATGGGAACTAGCAAAACCAAAATATGAATCTTTCATAACCCATAAAAGGGGCACTTTAAATCTCACATAAACCGAACGTGATAGTTTCGATCTAAACAGTAAAAATAAATATGCTAAACGTGCATTTTTATATTCATGTACTAAATAAAATGCATTGCACTTTTAGTATACTAAACTGGTTACATGGGAACTAAAGGCATACATATTTTATTGTCAAGCTAATTAGTAGGCTATAAATATATTTACAGTAGCTGAATAATGTCTGAGCAGGTGATAATTGAACGCTTATATCTGTAATTAACCATGGCACTGATGACTCGAGTCACATAAACCGGGTTCCTCCTCTCAGAGCAGTCCAGCGCTGCGTCACTTATATAGTTTGGACTCTCATCTAAAATCTGCAGACAGATGTTCAGTATGCCAGGCTCGAACTGTGGAAGCAGAAAAGAAACATGTCAGCGAAGCGTAGATGCTTTGAGCGTTGATCATGTTTGAATGTTTTATCGGCTGCTTGAGTAACTAAAAACGATTGTTTAAAAAATGGAGAGAAACGAATGTATGTCGCAACATCGTCCCACACATTCATTTTTCTCCGTGGAGCAGTTCTAGAGATGTTTTGAGGTGCGGGACCTGTCCAAAAGTCCACGGTAAGACTGTGATGCGTTTGGGGATCCCGCGGTAGATCAGTCCGTCCTGAGAGAGAACGTATTCCTCCCTCTCAGCCTCACTCGCCAGATACACAGAGTCCTCTGAAAACAACCAACACAGACTGAAAACAGACCCGCTCTGAACACGCTCTTATTGTTCGGTTTTATGGAAAGCGACTTACAAAACACAGATGCTAACAGTATTAGCGGTGCCACGATGGCAAGCATTAGAATCAAGTCCAAGTTGGTCAGGTTTATACATTTCTGGTCGTTGGCGAAAAGTCCTAATGCTACCTAATTTGATGTTGCTAGTTAAAAATGAGTAAATATTTATTTTTACCAAAATAAAAATGGTGCCTTTTTGCATCAGCTTTATTGCAAAAATAACAATAATACAATAAAAAGCGGTTAAATGTCAAACTTTAAAAGTTCAAATGCTTCATTTATTGTCATAGAACAAAATAAGCATATTATCATTATTATCATTGTTATTAAATAACAAAATATAAATCTTAATGTAATCAAAATATTAATACAATTTTTTAAATCATACTTTTTTAAATAGAATGTGATTTCCGTTCAGCAAATGTGATGCAGGGCGGTGTAATTAATTATACACATTGTGCCAAAAACAAACAAAACATGTAATAATCTGATTGTTTATACCGAAACAAATAATACACTTGCAAAAAGCAAGCAAGCAAAAAACTATTTATGCATAAAGCTAAAGCTAATTTAAAGAGTTAATTTACCCAAAAATGAAAATTAATGCAACATGGAGGAGTAAAGTCATTATTTTTTGCACAAATTATTCTGGTTGCTTGATAAAATGACGTCTAACCGCTGATATCACAGTGATGTCCTTACTTTCTTTCTTACTTTTTCATTTCTGTGACTCAATTTTGGTTGGACACTTGCTTTCTATGGAGGGTCAGAAAGCTTTTGGATGCTTTTGGAAAATATCTTAATTTGTTTCTGACAATAAACGAAGGTGTACTACTATGACACGAGTAGTTTATGCCCGAATTTTCATTTTTTTTCATTAAGTTATCCCTTTAAGCGCTTCTCATTATCATCACTAACGACCAAACGGCTTACGCTTGCACCAGGGGTTAAAGAGCAGGACAAACTCTCCCAGACCCACTCCTTCTCCCTGATCCAGGATCAGCTTGTAGACTCCGACGGGAGCGCTGGGGTGCGAGCAGACGCTCAGAGAGACGGTGCTGTCGGACGTCTCCGCTGCGGCGCTCCAGCTCGACCTGGAGATCAGTCTGCTCGGGCTGAATCTGGCTTTGGTTTGTG
>NW_025047824.1:942500-977500 GCF_018831695.1 Puntigrus tetrazona
ATGGCATTAAATCACATTACGGCCTGTCATGTTACACGAGTCTATTTCCGACGAACGGTCTCTGTGGGGTTGTAGAAGCGCATTCATTATGATCTTTATGTATAAATACATCCCTGTACATGTCCGCTTGCGACTGTGAAGTTGTTAATCAGAGAGTCGCTTTCGCTGGTCGGGTTTCCCTCGAGGGCTCTGGCTTCTTATAGTTCGCCTAGCTAACAAAATATTAACTTTTTGCTAACGTGTCTGTTATTTCTGAACGTTCAAAGCTCCGGATTTTACTTTTAGTAGTATGTTTAATAAAATGTTAAATCAACGCCCAACTAAAAACAATCCTTGGCATTGGGTCGGACCTTTACTGTATTGAAGATAGATTGTAAATCATATCGTTGTAGGATGCCTATACTATTAATTTCGTCAGGTAAGAAGCCACTTGGATAAGTTGACGTTTACCAGAACTTCATTTACATATATCAGTTTATTAATTTGCCAGATGCTGTGCAATGTTGACCGTATCGGTGTTAATATCGTCGGCTAAAAGTGAAATATATTTTAGTTGACATTTAAATATAAGGTGAAATACTGAATGAATTCAAACGGAAACTAAAATAGTAAAATAGTGGTTTTTAACGGGAATATTTTAAATATATTTTAAAGCAAACAAAGAAAAGTGATAGAAATGACAAACATGCTAAATGTGCTAGAAATAAAGATTTAAAAATAGTTTAAAAATATTTTTAAAAATAGTTATGAATAGCAAACACTATTATAATATATAAGGAATGTATTTCTGCTAATTCATGTTCATCTGACGGCCTGTTTATGTAAATCAAGACCCAAAACGGCAACGGTCTATGGTTAAAATCACATAAAAAGCAACATTAAATACAATTAAATGTTTTTTAAAAGCAAAAACGCAACAAATTTTAAATAAAAACTGAAAAAAATCTAAAACAAAAATATTTAAGTGATATTAAAACCACAGAGTTTGATGGCTGCCAATGTCTCGCTGTTTATATTTCCAAAGAAAGACGTAAAACGAAGCAAATTATAACGACCGTTTATTTATTATAAATCTTTTAAATAATAAAATACAGTTTTCTCTCTCTCACAGCTAAGGTACTGATATCTAGTATACGACGCTACACGAAATAAACAGTCCAGTAGTTTTACACATGATGTGTGTAATCTATAGAGAGTCAAATTTTAATAATCAAAATGCACTTTCAAGCAATCGTGTGTGTATATATTTTCAAAATTCCCTGAACCCATAAACCACACTGGGGTTTTTAAGCTGGATACATGTACAAAGCACAACATTTGGGACGTTTGATGATCATGATAGAACAGATGTTTAGAGTTATAATGTTAAACATCGCTTATACATTGCATCTGATTTCAAAATACATTTTTACAGCTCAAGAAATATCGTCTCATGCTAAATATCGCACAATAAAGCTTTTCCAGGAGAACGTCCTTCTAGGTCTTTCTCAGATGGTCGGTAGCGGAAGTAAAGAACTGGTCCGTAATGGCAGATCTGGTCTACATCGCGTTCTTTTCTTCTTTCCCACAGCATTCATTGAAACCAAAATCTAACGTTTGCTCCGTTCAGGTTTGTTCTTCATCAGGTGTGTCCAAACGGTGGCATCTCGCACGAGTTTCTCGCTTGAAGCGTCCAGTAATCCGCTTCTGGAGAGATGCGAGCGTGCCTGAGGAAAGGATGCATTCAGAAAACACGTCATTTATTGTTTGCACGTATTTGTGAAGTATAATTTGTTTTTCACAGCTTTATGGAAAATCGCGATGTTCGTGTTTATGATATCTTAATATGGAGCCGGGCGACCGCATTTTGGGACAATGCAAGCAATCAAGCAGCTGAGATTTGTTATATAGGCTCATATTCATTATATCACCCTACAAGAGGCTGGGCATACAGCTTTATCGATTGGAGCTGTATTAATATAGTGTCTCTATAAGCGCCCCTATTATGGATTTTTGAAAATGACCTTTGCAGCGCGTAACCGTGTATTCGGTTGACTCCGAATCATTGAAACGAGTCATTTTTAAAACGAATCCCTAATATTAGCATATTAAAGACCCCCTTGTTGGTCTTTTTGTGTTTGTCTGAATGAAAATGAAAACGCTTTGCCACTAGGTGCCGCAATTAAAACTCACGAACACTGATTTAATCAAAGAATCAAAGAATTGAAGAATCAAAATCGAAGAATGAATTGTTTGGGAGTCATTGAACAAATAAGGTAAAAATACACGCATATTATAAGTCAGCGTTTTTATATTTTTCATGCATGTCAGCCTGTTGCTCTGGACTCGTCATAAGGGCTGTTTAATTTAACTTACCTCAATCACAGCTAAACTTCAGTTGATGCCTTGGAACGAATCGGCTCTTCAAACTGACACTACGGTAAACACAGACAAAAGCATGATTAACTTTCAGTCTGAGCTGAAATATGGAATATCAGTGTTATGTTATGTTTCAAACCCTATAGCTTTTCCTCAGTTTTAGCACCTAAAAGTGTATGGTATTTTGTCATTTTTTAAGCAAATCTCTGAAGCAAATAGTCAAAAAACTTATAGTTAAGCCCCATGCACTGGAGGCTTTTGCCATTGCTTTGCCCGGAAACGTTGCCTGCACTGTCAGAAATAAAACGTCCATGTTTGTACATAAAGGATTCATTTTGGTGTCTTTTGAAGGTGCATATTAGTGCCTAAAACGTACACATCTGAACCAAATAGGTACAAAAGTGTACCTTTTGAAAAGGCGCCACCCCAGTGAGCGCTTTTGTACCTTTTATTTCTGTCAGTGCAAGCAGGCAGCTTGCTGGGTTTTGAACAGAGCTGACGTGTGTTTTATTTCTCAACCTTTAGAGAGCCGTGAGCGTCTGTTTGTGGACCGAGCTTCTTCCTGGACAGGCCAGGTGAGCTGTAGTGAAGAGCGTGAGCCGGAGACGACCGACACGCTGAAGGTCTGGAGTACAGCAGTGAAGACACAGACGCTCTCCGCGTGGGGCAGTTATGGTCGGCACAGCTAAATAAACTTGTGTTATCGGTAGAGGAATCTACGGAGAGAGAGATTTTACAGTATCACCGTACAGAGACTGTTCGTGTTCCAGTAAGCGGGAGCGTCTGTTACCGTATTTTCCTTGGAAGACGCTGGGTGACATGGAGCCCCGCCCAGACGAGGACGATGAGAGGCTGCCTGCGGTTGACGTGCTGCTGCCAGAGCCAATCGAATCTGGCCGCGGTAAAGCCACGCCCCTTTGAAGGCTGGACACCAAGGGATTGGGTCTTTTAAGGATTCCTACAACTTCTGCCAGAAGAAAAGTACGGGAATATTCAGGTAGTGACTAAAAAGGGCTTTACTTCATGAAAGCAGCTGCAAAAGGGCAAGTTTTTCAGGGGCGTAGCAACTATTCTACTGTACGTTCTCACATTTAGAAGATAATCATTTGTGATTTTTATAAAAGCTTGTTTCTGACAAAGGTATAAAGGCAATTGTGACATTTTATCTCACAATTCTGACTTCTAAATTGATATCTCACAGTTTGGCCCTTTTTCTTCGAATATGCAAGATGGAAAGTCAAAACTTTGAGAAAGTCCCTTAGAATTATGAGAAACCATATTTCTCGCTTTTCTGTATCTTCTACATTGAGTGTATGTCGCGCTATTCGGCTATTTCTCATCAGTATCGAGAGAAAAGAAGTCCGTTTTTCTTCCGTTGCAGAAACAGGCTTTCATTGATTTATTTTTTGGCTGCAATGTGAATTAAATGAAATTGCGAAGCGTTGATGTGTAAAATGGCAGCTTTAAAGAGATTGTTCACCCAAAAATGTACCAATCATTTACTGAAGACTGTTGGTAACCAGTTTTGGGTCCCATAGTATTTTTCCCAGACATACAGTAGGATCTTTCACCCTTATAAAGGAAGTCAGTGGGACCCATAACCGCTTAGTTAACAACGTTCTTCCAAGTATCTTTTTGCTCCACAAAAGAAGCTCATAAAGGTTTGGACGAAGGTCAGTAAATGCCAGAATGTTTATTTTTTCGGTGAATCTCTTTAAGATCAAGCAGAAGCTTCTGTCAGCCTGGGATTTGGTCGAACAAAAGAGCAAGTGTTAAGCAGTAACCACATTATAGCTAGCATTCACTAACTATTATCTGCCTTTCAGCGAATTAGTTGCAGATTAGTTAGCGTAACATCCCAATGTAATTGATATTCATGACCCGAGCCACACCTGGTAAAGTTTGTGTGCCAAGACTCTGACAGAAAATAAACTACCTGATGAAAAAAAGACAACAGAAGATCTTTGATAAAAATCCCAATTGTGAAACGCTAGAATAATTGCATTTCAGGATGGTTTTCAAACCGTTCCTACGCCCTTGAGTTTATACAACGGGATCAGTTTTATGCATGCAAATTGTCAGCCTGCGATTGGCTGATAAATACCTCTTCCTGTGACATCACCATTCACGGCGTGGTTGCTAACAGCTGCGTTTCTAGGTTGAATGTCGGAGGGTTTCCAGCCCATTCCCATGAACAACCTCTCCTGTCTCCTCAGCTCTGAAACACAAACATCAAGTCCTGTAGATCCATGGACATGAACCCATTTAAACTCGGCCTATAGGTGCCTAATTTCCTCCATGTAGTGTTGTATTATGTCCTGACCTCTGCTCTTCAGCGCTTGTTCCCACAGTATGTGCTCCAGGTCTCTGGTCCAGGCCTCTTTGGCGTCCCGCGTCTCGGCCTGTAGGATGTAGGTGTCCTGAGAGCGTCTCCTCCTGAACCAGATCTCGAAACTCCTGCCGCTCACGCCACACGAGTGAGTCATGCCAATCTCACAGGTCTACAGAGAAACATTGAGCGAACTTGAAATATAGATTGCGTGCAGTTTAAACAAGCACCTAATATTTAAGCGTCAGTGTAGTTGAAAGAAAGTGAGTTTGCTGGGATTTTTTGCTTGACTCTGAATGAATAAGTTTTATTCCCAGGGAGAATGAGAGGATTCAATGAATCAGTTCAATTTATTGTTTAACATTTTTCAAAAAATTTTCGTGCTGCATTGAAGCTAGGTTATTTTGATTAGGAAAAAACTAGAAAAAAGCCAAAAACTAACAAACCAAAAAAACCCCATAACACAATAAAACACAAAAAATATTATTTAAAAAAAAAAAAAATAATAATAATAAAAAAAAAAAAAAAAATAAAAATATATATATATATATATATATATATATATATATATATATATATATATATATATATATTATTTTCAATAAGTTGAACTGAACTGATTTTTGAGTTATATGTTTTTGCAAACAAAACTCTTTAAACTCTTTTATACATTTAGGATTGGTATGATATTTGGGGGAAATGCATTTATAAATATACATTGCTGCTCAAAATGTTGGGGTCTGTAAAATTTAGTAAAATGTTTATGAAAGATGTCTCTTCTGCTCACCAAGGCTGCATTTATTTGACCAAAACTACTGTGAAAAAACTATAATTTTGGGAAATAATTTCCTATTTAAATATGTAGTATGATATAATTTATTCCTGTGGTCAAAGCTGTATTTTCAGCCTTATTACTCAACTGTGTCACATGATCCTTCTGAAATCTTTCTAATGCTGATGTGCTGCTTAGGAAACATATCTCATTATTATCAGTGTTTGAAACGGTTGTGCTGCTTGAAACATGTGGAAACGGTGATGCAGTTTATTTTCAGAATTCTCTGATGAATAGAAACATTATATAATATTCTCACACGCATACCTTGATGGACATTTTGTAAACATACACATCATCTCCACGGTCGTTTTTTTTGGTCTTGGTGAAGAGGATGACATCTTGGAAGAGAAACACTCGCCGGAGGGAACGCTTCTTGCGGAAGATTACCCAGAATTCATCCTGTCGAATCAGCTGGCCCTGCTCGTTCAGATTCAGCTGAAGAAACGTAACGACAAAACATATAATGATTATTCCTTGCATATTATGGAAAAACTGTAAAACCATTTTGAGATGAGTGAGAGACAAAAAGTAAGAAAAATATAACTATATGTTACCCTGGACTACAAAACCAATCATTAGGGCCATTTTTTTCTAAATTGAGATTTATACATCATGTGAAACCCATTGGTGTATGGTTTATTAGGATAGGACTTAACTTAATACAATCGATGGAATCTAAGGGTGCAAAAAAAAAATCCAAATATTCAAATATTCAAATAAATCAACAATTAAGTTTTTATATATTCAAAGTAGGAAACAGAGTGGATATGGATATTTATTCGTCCTAATGATTTTTGACAATTTGGACAATTTTATCCCATACAATGCATTTTTGCCGATTGCTATAAATATACCCCAGCGACTTAAGACTGGTTTCGTGCACCACATATGGTGACCTATTTATTTGGTGAACTATTTTTTTAAATCCATCTTGAAGCTTCATAACTAACATCGCAGTCGCGGACGGCGTCCATAGTGAGCAGGTCGTTCCCGTGCCGCAGCTGGAAGCGCACCACCTCTAGAGCCGCCTGGATCTCCTCTCGTTCTCCGCTCTGATCCGGCACACATTCGTCCAGGATCTCCTGCAGCAGCAGACTGTATTTACTGATCCTCTGGACCGGCTTCAGCAGATATGATGAGAGATCCATGCTGTCGCCCAACTCCATCTGCTTACGCTGGACAAAAAGTGGCTCGATTTACTCAAATCGAACTACTACAGAAGGTTCAAACGCTTGCTGATGCACCAGAAGGAAAAAAACACGCATTAAGAGCCACTTATTTTGTCTTCTGAGAGACATTTATTTATCATTTGTAGCCTCTAAAGGGCAGTACTAAATGAAAAAGTATGATATTTAGGGAAAAATGTACCAAACTCCATTATGTTCAAAAGTTTTCATGCCCCCGCCTCTTAATGCATCGTGTACTTCAGGAACATCAGTGAGAATTTGTACCTTTTGTAATAGTTGCATGTGAGTCCCTGAGCTGTCCTCAGTGTCAAAAACGAATCTCAAAATCATACAGTCATTGTTGAAAAGCGTTTGAATTAAGCGTTAAAACCGATTAAGTAGTATTGAGAATCAAGGCAATGTAAACTTTTAAATAAGATCACTTTTATAAATTCTGCTATTATTTTCCTTGTGTAAGACGTAAAAATCTTTTTTTGTGAGATATCTTATTCAGTTAGTACCAAACGAACAACATGCATTTTGTATAACCCCTCTTATTTTGGCAAAATAATAACATTTAGCAGATTCTGAAAGGGGGGTGTAAACTTTTGACCTCAACTAATTATTATACAGTCATTATTTTATTACATTTTTATATGTCGCACATTAATTTATATATTTATATTTTGCATGTATTATTTTAAAAGGCTATTTAAATATACATTTAAAAAAACATTTTTAAATATATATTACATATTTATATATGTATTATATTAACATTTAAGTACTATATAATATTTAAATTAAAATATACGAAATATGTTAAATAATATAAAAACAACATCGCATGAATTCTAATATAATATATAAATTAAATGACATTTATTTTATGTATATTTCGTATAACAAACCCACCTTGAAGTATCTGTGATGCTGGATTAGAGCGTCAGACTGGGGTTTATTCTTGCTGTAAAGGGCGTAAAGTCCAAAACTCTCTCTCTGTTTTAACAGATATGACTGCGAGGTTAAAATGATGCTCTGTTTATAATAAAGGCGGTATGATTACGCTCAAACTACAGCGGCGCCTCACGTGACGGAGGAAGCAGCGGCCGACTCGGAGCGGCTCCGACCGACCGGCCTCCAGGTCCCGCTGGAAGTGCTGGCAGTGGAAGTCGTACAGTTTCTCCAGGTTCCCGAAGATGCGTCCCCGCTGTCCGCGCAGATCCTGGGGGACGTCCGGCCGGGACAGCAGGGGGAAGTAGTGAGTCAAGATGTAGCCGAGAGAGCGAACGTACTCCGCCTCCGTCAGAAGGAGCTCCTCCATGATGCGATGAAGCTTCCTGCAGAGAAATTAAGATAAGAGTGTGTTTCTAAAATAACTAGAATCTATACTGAAACATTAGCTGTGACAGCCTTCCCTTAAAAAAAGTGCTGTTGTGTGGCACCATGGAAATACTATGATATGAATTACAGAAATGATAATGCTTGTCTTACATGAGTATGTTTACAGCTGTAGTTAATGAACTGATCTGAAAGCGCTATTTTTACACATCGCTTCCGCTTTTAAAATCCTTCCTTTGGTCTTTTTTGCTGTAACGTTACCTTTCTGACATCAGTGCAAGCTTTTGGACAGAAAAAGAAATAGCATGAAAAATATTGAGACTCGTTTTTTTTTTTTCCGTGTTATACTCTACTCTTCAAAAGTTTGGAGTCTGCAACATTTATTTTTCGAAATGATTAAATATAGCACAATGTGAGAATAATAGTTTTAATAGAAAATCAGCATTTAGGAATAATTTCTGAAGGATCATGTGACACTGAAGACTGCGGTAACGGAAAATATAAGTTTGATCACGGAAATAAATTACATTTTACGACTGACGCAGAAAACTCTTTTAGTTTTAAACTGTAATAATATTTTACAGTATTACCGCATTTTTGATCGAATTAATGCAGCCTTGGCGAGTACTTCTTTTAAAAGTCAAATAGACTTCTTTTAAAATCATAAATAAATCTCACTGACTCCAACCTTTTGAGTTTTATTTACTACTAGCTAGAAAACAAACCGCAAACCCACAGTGATTCAACTTTATATATAAAGACAACGTATTTTGTACATATATTTTCCATTTATTTAAATGATTTAATTTGAGTAAATAAAAAAATTATAATTCTGGGCACACTATACTTTGGTCAATAAATCGTGATTTGAATGGATCAAAAATAGTTCCAGAAGCAGCGATAAGGTGTTACATTAAATATTTTTTACCTTTTAGAATAGATTAAAGTACCACGGGTCACTCACACGGTTGCGTTTGGGCTCTCGGGTCGGATGCAGCGTGTTCTCCATCCGTTCTCCAGCCGTCTGGGATCACCTCGGCCTCTCCTCGGGCCGCCTGAGAGAAGACGGGCTCTGTGATGAGGAGCTCGGGTCCCTTGCTGCCGGTTCTGCCGGCCGCGTTCTGCCAAGGGAACCACTGACAGCCCACCGTGCTCGAGCCGGCCACGGGTTTCTGCTCCTGGGACGCTCTTCTGCCTCTCTGGCCGCAGTCTGCAGGAGACTCCTTCGCGGTCGGAGCGCTTTTGGCCTCTTTCCGGGATTTGTGGCTGGATCTGAAGTTGAAGCAGGTGACGGTGCCGTGAATGCTGTCCCTCGCCCGACTCGCCCGGCTCTCCGACGGATGCTCCTCTTGTGCTGGGGTACGTGATTTGTCCAAAATGTTATTTATGTTAATGCAACGTATTTTTTTTTCTTGTTGTCTATTACAAATATATACCATCCTTAACTTGCTGGAGAAGCAGAATGAGATGATTTACTGAGCTTTGTTTTTAGGTATTTTTTGATTCATTTTCACAGAAAACAAGGTGTAATGTCTTAAGTCATAGTAAATATCTAGATCCACAACTGTTTGAAAACTTGTAGTAGAGAAAAGACTAAGATAGTATTTTTTTTCCCTTACATATGAGGAATTGTTCAATGCAAAACATACCTTTTAATTTTTTTGAAATTTTAAAGTTTTGTTTTTCAGTAGCTTTTTAAGCTATTAAGATGTATTATTTTTTATTCTAAATAAAATAATAATATTTTGTGTGTGTGAATATATATATATATATATATATGTATATATATATATATATATATATGTATATATGTGTGTGTGTATATGTATATATGTTATATATGTATGTATATATGTATGTGTATATATATATATATATATATGTATATATATATATATATATATATATATATATATATATGTCATAACTATGAATTTATTTACCATATTGCCAGTAAAAAAAAGTAAAGAAAAAAAACTGCAGGATGTAAATAAAAATAAATCAGAATTGAATTATATAAGAATTCAGAGGAAAAAAACCTCTAAATTTCACAATGAAAACATACAAACTTGCAATTTTGACTTCTTAAAAAAAGTCAAATTGTATGAAGTAATATTAGAGAACTAATTTCCTAGAAAAAAAGGTCAGAATTGCATAAAGTAAACTAAGAAATCAAGAGAGGAATGTTGTATGATGTTAACGATTTTGAAAAGAATTATACGTTTTGTGGAGTAATAATTTATATTTGCATGATGTAAACCCACAATATGAAGGGGAGTTTAAACTTGCAATAGTGAGTAGTTTACTATTTTATTTTTTTATGTCAGTTTAAAGCTTCCATGCCCTGACCTGGAAGGACCTCGGGCCGATCGGAGGGATGTCCAGCGGTGGTCTGAACCCCTTCCAGGAGCCCCAGTCTCTCCTCCAGCTGTCTCCTGGTCTCCTGGCAGTGGATCCAGGCGGCGTCCCACACCTGAAGAGCTCTGGAGCTGGAGCAGGCCTGCGCTCGCGCCTCCTGGAAGTGCTCGGGGGAAAACTCGTCTAATCTCAGCAGGTGAGCGTGAAGATGTGTCCAGCGCTCCTCGTCCGGAGAGCTGAGGTACTGCTCCTGATCCAGAAACAGCCTGCAGTCGCCGGCCACGGCTGATGCCTGAGAGCAGTTATTAACAGTTATTAACAAAAATGGATATATCCACAGAAGTCTATGTGATGTAAAAACTTAATAAAGAAAAACTTTGAAGCTCAATATCTAAAATTACTCAGAATGCAGATAGAATATATGATATATATATTTAACCCTCAACCATTTTACATGGCTGCTATAGTTACACCATGGTTTAACCACACCAACCATTGTTTAACCATGCATTTGTAGTGAAACTTTGGTTTACGCAAATGGTAACCACTATGGCCATTTTCTGTCTATTTAAGAAAGAGTCATAAATACAACATGGATTTAAAATGTGATCATTTCTGTTGAAATGACCAAAGGCGATTATGGAAGGAAGGCAAGTTTGTATGTGTCTGGTTGTAGCGTATAACACTCCACTAGGTGGCAGCATGATTTCATGATTTATGTTACCAGTGTTTTAAACTAATTAGGAGATTATAGGAGAGTTGTTCTGATTTGTAGAGAATCGTTCAGACCTCTTAAAATGTTAAGTGCAGATGAATTTGTGCATAAATAAAAAAAAAAAAGCCTTTACGACTCTTTGAAAGCCTTTGAAACCCAACTAATGAATTGACGTCAAGACTGAACAGCTGCGGGTCTCATGTGATTGTATGTAAAATCTCAGCGGGGTTTCTGATTAAGTCCTGAGTTTGAGGGTGACGATAATCACTCATTTATCATAAGCTATAAGAATTTTGTAAATTGGTGCATTAACAGGGGTCAGAACTGAGAATGTTATGCATACCCTTGATCTTTTGAAATCGTTGAGCTATAAAAACTCACAATTTGACATTAGTCTAAGAACAGCTTATATAGAAGGCAGTCTTCCAAAAACAACAGCTTGGGGAATGTGCTTCTCTGTGATGTAATAGTGTTGACAAGCACCGCCTCCACAGAAGCAGATCTGTGCATCGCTGCATGTTTAGCTCCTCCCACTGAGTCTACGTGACTGCCAGTTTAGCCCCTCCCAGTGATTCTACAGCATTTCTGGTTTATCCCCTCCAACCAATTCTAAATCACTGGCTGTTTAGCCCCTCCCACCAATTATATATCGCTGGCTGTTTAGCCCCTCCCACCAATTCTACATTACTGGTTGTTTAGCCCCTCCCACCAATTATATATCACTGGCTGTTTAGCCCCTCCCACCAATTCTACATCACTGGTTGTTTAGCCCCTCCCACCGATCCTACATCACTTATGGTTTATCCCCTCCTACCAATTCTAAATCACTGTCTGTTTAGCCCCTTCCACCAATTATGTATCACTGGCTGTTTAGCCCCGCCCATCAAATCTACGTCACTGGCTGTTTAGCCCCTCCCACCAACTATATATCACTGGCTGTTTAGCCCCTCCCACCAATTCTACATCACTGGTTGTTTAGCCCCTCCCACCAATTATATATCACTGGCTGTTTAGCCCCTCCCACCAATTCTACATCACTGGTTGTTTAGCCCCTCCCACTGATTCTACATCACTTATGGTTTATCCCCTCCTACCAATTCTAAATCACTGGCTGTTTAGCCCCTTCCACCAATTATGTATCACTGGCTGTTTAGCCCCGCCCATCAAATCTACGTCACTGGCTGTTTAGCCCCTCCCACCAACTATATATCACTGGCTGTTTAGCCCCTCCCACCAATTCTACATTACTGGTTGTTTAGCCCCTCCCACCGATTCTACATCACTTCTGCTTTATCCCCTCCTATCAATTCTAAATCACTGGCTGTTTAGCCCCGCCCATCAATTCTACATCACTGGCTGTTTAGCCCCTCCCACCAATTATATATCACTGGCTGTTTAGCCCCGCCCATCAATTCTACGTCACTGGCTGTTTAGCCCCTTTATTTTAATGGAGATCCAGACAGCATCAGTAAGATGATGCTATGCTGACTATACAGGATCCGGCATTAATGTCACATTATTATGCGTTTACATTCAGTATATGCCATTCATATTCACTGTCTGTGTCAAAATATTGCTAACATCATAAGTGAACTACAGAGAACAGTATAAAAAGCACAAAGCCTACCCTCTCACAGAAGTGGCAGATGTAGACCATCATGCTCAGCTCTTCACAGCAGCGCTCGGCTCGTGACACAAAGTCAGACAGACCGGATTTAAACACGGACACCATCCTGTGAAACACCTCCGTCTCGGGATAGTTTGGCCCCTGAACGCTCTCCGCGTCCGACACCAGCATCATCGCCTGGTGCTTTCTCTCCTGACACGTTACGAGAAAACGTTTAGCGCAAGATTTTGGGCCGCTTAATGATTTTGAGGTTCGACCTTTACACATTTGAAGTGGGTTATGCAGCGGGGCACCGTAGGTTTTTTTCACGTTGACTTACGTTTGCCTCGGAGAGAAAAGCTTTGAAGCCCTGCAGCGTCTGCTGGATCCGTTCGCTGCAGTCTTCCACAGATTCAGCCTGCTGGAGCCGCGCTTCTCCTTCTGTGTCGAACCAGTCCTTTATCTACAGAGAGAGGCGCTTCACTCAAAAGTTCAAACGTCTGGGCTCACATTTTGTTGTTGTTAGAAACCAATGTTTTTATTCAGACTCATGTAAGACAGTAAAGACATTTGTAATGTTGGAGAGAACGACAAGCAGCAATAGCGATCGTTTCATGTTTAAATATATACTGTAATATTATATAATAAATACTACAATTTTATTTTTAATAAAATCAAATTTAATTTTAAATTTATTATATTATTATATTATTTTTATTTTAATAATTTAATATAAATTCAATTATGATATTATACCACTAAATGTAATAAAAATCATTATAATTTCTAAACATTTTCTATTATAAAAAAATTATATATATATATATATATATATATATATATATATATATATATATATATATATTATAATGCATTGATAGAAATACAGAAAATATATTTGTTATAAAGACTAAATAAATCTAATAAAATATTAGAATAAATAAATTATGCAAAATAAAAATGAATAGCAATTTAAAAGATAAATAAATGCTGTCATGTTTTTCAAAGAATCCTGAAAAAATTGAAAAAATTTTCTTGCAAAACTAATCAGCATATTATAATGATTTCTGAAGAATCACGTGGAGCAATAATGCTGAAAATGCAGCTTTGATCACAGAAACAAATATATTAAAAGAGTTATTTTAAATTGTAATAATATTTCACAATATTCCTGTTTTTACTGTATCTTCGCAGAAGATAATTTTTTAAAGCCCCAGATGTTTCGTCTTTAAATAAGCCCCATTTTCAAACTTTCTTTGTCGCTACCTTTGCAAACCTGGACTCCATCTCTCTGAGCTGTAACAGGAAGTCCAGGTGCTGCAGGGACATGTTGGACTTCCTGGCCAGGATGTGCACCTGCTCCTCCATGGAGTTGTACAGATGTGTGACGGTGTCAATCACCTCACTGAGAGAAATACAGGTGACTTACTGCATCGGTATTATCGGTAAGATCAGTAGAGTGCATCTGAAGTGTGTTTATGTGTGTGTGTGTGTGTGTTGTGTTTACCGGCTCTTTTCACAGTCTGGTGACCTCACTTCAGTTTCCCGCCTCAGCCTCGCCAGCATGGTTCCGCTTCCTCTTTGCAATCCGACCAATCGTGCGTCTCCCAGCACGTCCTTCATGAGAGCCCCCTGCTCCTCGATGCATTGCTGCACGTCCTGATTCACACACAGTCATTTAACGCCATTTAACGTATTCACAGAGGTGTGTACAGCATGTTTTTATGTATAGATAATTTAGTTTGGAGGTGGGAGGTTGGTTTGAGACAGAAAACGTTTAATTACCTGCACTGTGTCGATCTTATGAACGCCTTCCAGTGTCTTTATGGCTCCTGATAACAGAGCGGATGCCTCCTGAAGATCTGACACAAACGGATACAGTTTCTGTAACAAAAAAATGTGTAATTGTAATGTAATTAAATATTGTGAAATATATACAAGATTATAATTAATCAAACATATATATATATATATATATATATATATATATATATATATATATATATATATATATATATATATATATATATATATTATAGTTGATCAGATATTATGTTTGATTAATTATAATCTTGTATTATTGAATATAATTACAAATATAATACCATAATGTCATTGATAACATAGTAATATTTCTAAAATAAAATGTAAATAATTGTATATAATAGAGTAATAAAATGTAAAATTATACATATTATACAAATGATAAATTACACATTTTACAAAATTATTTTCAAATATAACAGTGTAATATGGTATAAAATAATGATATTAAAAAAAAAAAAAAATATATATATATATATATATATATATATATATATATATATATATATATATATATATATATATTTTTATTATTAATATTATTAATGCTGGTAGGGTTCAGATTGCTTGCCCAATCATGTACCTGATGGATCTGTAGCCAGTCACAGTGATTGTACTGAAAGGATCCGTGCAGAGCCGCAGTCAGCTGACCGGCGTCCACTATTTTATAAAGAGCTTTAAGCGACGTCACAGTTTCCATCTGTAGAGGGATGAGAAGATCAAAGTAAGTTAGAAATGCACTTGCATGCACAACAACATTATAAAGAAAACCTCTGAAGCCAGGTGTATGTGTGCAACTATAGAAAAACGTCTCCCCTGACCGTAAGCCCGGGCCTTTTCTCATGACTGTGGCTGTTGTCCTTATTCAGCAGCAGCAGAACCCAGTGCACAGCACGAGCATCGACTTCCTGTGGACACACGCTCAAGATTTAGTGCCTAAAGAGGTTTTCAGGCTGCAGTTTTAACACACACACACACACACACACACACACACTCGCCTGGAGCAAAAGGAGAGCTTTGGCGATCTCTGGATGCGGCGGCTTCTTCCGTGCATCGAACACCACCGTCGTCCCTAGATCTTTCTCTTTCCTAAAGATAACCTCCGTGAGCGTTTCAGCAGCGAACATCTATTGTGTGTTAGCGGGGCAGATGCTGTACCTGGTGATGGTGTGGAAGTACAGCAGGAGTTTGCAGATCTCCTGGCTTGAAATGGTTGCAGAAGCCCAGACCTGATGATCTCCATAAATCTCCACAACTGCTCGGCCTGACCGGTCCTGACCCCCTGCAGGAGGCAGACGTTAGGCCGTGACAAACACAGAGCTGTCCTGTAAGTGCTAATGCTTTCATTACCGCAGTCCTTGTACAGTACACCCGGCCCTGGAGCACAAAAGCTGTATATAAAAGTTGGTATTTGTAGCTGGTATAGTTGTATGGGTCAAAATGATGCATTCTTCTTTTATGCCAAAAGCCATTAGGATATTAACTAAAGATCACGTTCCATGAAGATATTTCATAAATGTCCTATTGTGTATATATCAAAACTTAATTTTTGATTAGTAATATGCATCGCGATGGACTTCATTTGAACAACTTTAAAGGTGTTTTTCTTAATATTTTGATTTGTTCACATCCACAGATTTCAGATTTTCAAATAGTTGTATCTTAGCCAAATATTGTCCGATCCTAACAAACCATACATCAGTGGAAAGCTTATTTATTCGCCTTATGGCTGGTTTTGTGGTCCAGGATCACATATAAGCGTTACATTTCAATAGAAATCGCATGCTATTAAGAAAGGGGCGTTATTCATGAGGTTCTTAGTCTATAGTTTTAACAATAAGGATTTATTTCTGCTTGCTAGGCTGATAAAACATTCCCACTCGCCCCAGCACAGGATATTATATACTGAAATTAATTTTATTTATATATAGAAAATTAACACCTATTTATATATATATATATATATATATATATATATATATATATATATATATATATATATATATATATATATATATATATATATATATAAATCTATATGTTCACATTTAAAATTTAATTTAAGATTTATTATTTTAAAATGAAAAATATGCATTATTAGATCAGCTCGATCATTTTACTCCACACAAAAATAAAGGTGATATTAATTAGAAAAATTAGATATCTGTGTTTTTTTTTTTGTGTTGTTTTGGGTTTTTTTTACCTGTAAGACACATCATTCCTGAGTGAAAGAGGCCGTCGGCTGTAAGTGCAGGAGGTGTGGATGATCTGGATGGTGGTCTCTCTGTTTCAGCTTGTGCTGATGAGTCTGAGAGATTTATCCGTGGTCCAGTAGCAGGAGGGGACAGAGTTTTTGAGTCCTGAGAGAGATCTTCAAAGGAATAAGCCAGCATGCATTAAAACATGATCAAAGATGTTGCTTTGGTTCTAATAAGATTCAATTAAATCATAAGGACTTGTCTTTAAATAAAACATATTGGACATTTTTGATCAAACATTGATCTTTTCCTCCTTTTTTCTTAGGCTAGTGTGTGGATGAATGTAAAGATAGATGTAGAATGGATATATGTATGTAAAGATGGATGGATATAGAATGCGTGGAGTTATAAATGGACGGGAAAACTGCAAAATATAGGATGAATGAATGGATGGAAAGATTGATGTACAGATGGAAATGCAGATATAGGAGGATAGAAAAATGGATTGTGGATAAGAGATGGAAAGAAAGGTATAGGATTGATGGATAGATGGATGCCTGGAAAAATAGATTGATACTGGTTTGATGGATGAAAAGATTAATAGATATGATCGATGGATAGAAAAATAGGTAGATGTAAGATGGATGAAAGATAAGTGGGTGGGTGGTTTGATGGATGGATGGATGGATGGATGAACGATAGAAATAGGAAGCATAGATGTAAGATAGATAGATATAGGATGGATTGAAAGGTAGGTGGGTAGATTTATGGATGGATAAAAAAAGATATACATGGAGAAATGGATGTAGATGGATGGGTGGTCAGGTATGTGGGTAGGTGAATTCATGGATGGAAAGAGAGATGGATGGAAAGGCAGATATAGGTTGGAAGTATGAAAGATGGATGGATGGATGGATGCTTGGAAAGATAGATCTATATTGGATTGATGGATGAAGTAGAATAGATGGATGGATGGATGGCTGGATGGGTGAGTGGGTGGTTGGGTTAGATAGAAGATAGAAATAGAAAGAATAGATGGAAAGATAGATATAGGATGGATTTATAGATAGATAGATAGATAGATAGATAGATGATCCAAACCTTGAGCTGGTAGACGTCTTCTTTGTATCTTGGGAGACACGAGTCCAAAAGCGGTGCTCTTCTTCCCTGGAACCACATGCAGCCTGGGAATCATTTCAAAGTAGCTGCTTCTGTCCGCCTCGTTTGTCTCTCCTTGGACAACAATGTGGCACTTCTCAGACGTCCCAACCACAGCCGGAGTAAAACAGTGTATCTTGTCCTGAGAAATGTTGTGTGTTTGATCCCTACTGGAGTAACTACCTGAAGGACCTGTTTCTGAGGAGCTGCAGCAAGCCGGATTCCCCTGAGCAGATCTGTGAAGGATACTCAGATGCTCAGTTCTTTCTTTGGGTTTAATAGGTTTCTCTTGCGCTTCCGCATACCGGCATTTTTGAGCTTTGGTCCCTTGTCCGTGTTTCCGCTGCATGCACGGCGTGCAGGGTTCCTCTGCGAACCTCACGGTGCGAACACAAGCCGTACGTTCCCGAGAAGCACTGTTGGACCTCAGCAGAGGAGCATGAGTCTGAGTCCAAGTCTGTGAGTATCCTTGAGTTTCTTTGGTAAGGTCCATTAGATCTTTGCAATTGCCAACTGGACTTCTGCTGTCCCACGTGTTTGGAGACACCCATCCCACCGGACGCATCGCAGACTGAGCTGGATCCATTTCAGCGTGTCTGGAGCTACTGCTGTTGTCTACCAAACGCAAGGATACTGCTATACCATCCCGCGCAGGACGAATCCTCGTCTCGACTGAGTAACTAGAAGGAGTAGATGTATGTGGAAGGCACGAACTCAAAGATTCTGGTTGGTTTGACGTAGACGAGGAGGCCATCCTCCGGTTGTCTTCAAATTCAGGATTGGCCACCTCTATCCAGGGAACCTTGACTATGCCCTGCTGGGTTTTGAGGACGCAGCAAGCCAGAGTTCTTCCATGTCTGCCCTCGTTGAGTTCCCGAAGCCAGGCTTCAGTGAAGATGTCGGGGTAAGAGTTCTCGGGTATCGGGGTTTCCTGCAGCTCACGTTCCTCCTCCACCTCCAAAAGGCTCTGGACGACAATACGGGCTGCCTGGTTTCCAAACGGCACGATCTGCAGGTAAAAGTCTCCTGGTTTGAGGAGCAAGGGGTTAACGGGAGCGAGCTGGATCACGATGCGATCGTGTAAACACAAAGGCCACCCGGAAAACCGGAACACCCTCTGAGGGTACGGCGCCTGTTCGGGACAAAAAAAATTGCGTAGTTTTTACAAAACATACAAAATTGGCAGCTGTGGTCGCCAACTCTGTAAACTCTGTCAAAACTGTAAATGTGTTTAAGGTCAAAACTACATTTTACAGTATAAAACTGTAATTGGCAAACAAATCAATTTGAATGTAAACCAGTGAATTCTTTAACATACTGACAAGCACCATAATAATACAGGCAGTAAAAGAAAAAGCCACATGAAGAATCAAAGCTCACCAAGCAGCTCCGCCATAAGCAGAAGTACATACTGATATATAGAAGGTGCACTTTCATGCACAAAAAACACCATCATGCTAACACGCATGACACTTAAATAAAGCAATAAACATTTAATAAACAACAGAATATGTACAGAAATAACAAAAACTATTAAAAACATAATTACAACATGGTTCGATGTTTTACAGTCTTTCCCTGTATATGGTACAGGAATTTACTGCTAACCTATTAAGTTTTTTTTAGCATTTTAACAAGATTTTACCGTAAAAATTACTTATTTTTTTTTTACAGAACTTCGATTCATGGAATGTTACATTTACATTTGAAGGTGAAACGTGGCAGCCATAAGAATGCAGGATTAAAATTAGAATTTTAATGGAAGCCGTTCAAAAATATTTAAATGAAAGAAATTCTATAAATTACAAGACACTGTTTTTTTTAAATGAAAGCCTTGTTCAAAAACATCTTTAAAAAGCTATATTTTGTTATAGCTTTGTTAGCCCTAAAGTTTAGACGGATAAATATGGGCATATGGGAGGAAATATCGTAGGATAGATAAATGGATGGATGGATATATATTTGTCTGTCTATCTCTTTATCCATCTATGTCTGCACATCCATGCATCCAACAAAATAAGTTAATTCTGGTGGGCCAGGGTGGAGGAATACTTTATATTTAATAATCGAAACAGTTTCATGAGATACAGATTTATGTACGTGTTACAAATATATCATGATTAGTGTCAACAAATCTTTCATGCATTGTATAAGCCACTTTAAATGGATAAATAATAAAGCAAGAAGACAGAAGTCCTCGCGTCAAATGTAAGTGCATTTTAAGTGTCCGCATTCACGCGAAATAATTACTGACGATTATATTAAGCTAGTTCTTCTTTTACTAATATAGATGGTGATTATGAAGTGAAAATAAAGCAGTGCAGCCCGTGGAAGTGG
Organism: Puntigrus tetrazona; assembly: GCF_018831695.1. Taxonomy (NCBI): domain Eukaryota; kingdom Metazoa; phylum Chordata; class Actinopteri; order Cypriniformes; family Cyprinidae; genus Puntigrus; species Puntigrus tetrazona. Next base: position 962,726 of record NW_025047824.1, read on the forward strand.
TTCAGATGAGTATCTGTGGAGGATAAAGGGCTTTAAGAGCTTATTTAATGAATATGATGGAGCGATGCTCAAAGACGTGCTGTAATCACTGCTCTGAACAGATGAACCTCACACGGACGACTGCTTCAGTCACTCATTAATTGACCTGAATGTCAGGCGGTGGTCAAAGACGATCTGTCTGAAAGACATGCTGCAGTCTCAGATGACGCTGGTTGCTTGTTGTTATTAATCTGAAAAACTAGATAAGATGATAAGGGTTGCTGACCCATACTGTGTGCATGTACTTTTCTATGCGCATACTGTTATATGAATGTAGACGAGAAGGTTTAAGGGTGTTTCCTCAGCTTTAGGCACCTATGTGATTCAATTTTTTTTTTACTGTGCCTTCATTGTGTATTTTGTCATAAAATGTCTTTAATTTTTATTTTTTTCTCAAATCTTCATTTTTAGATTTGAAGAGAACGGTGAGTGCTCTTGAGATTAAAGAAGACCTGAAAACAAATCAAAGGCAAATATCAAGGTAAATATCAGTTATGAACAATATATTTTTATTATTAACTCTTCTAATCAAGCTTAAAATGTTACAGTTAGTCTGAAACATATTAGTTTATTTAAAATGTGCAATTAAGCAGAAAAAATTTTTAGGTTTTATTTTTAATGCATGAAATTTCCATTTAATTTTTTAATTTTAAAATGACTTTTTCCATCACTTTTTTGTAAATTGCGCAAGAAGTGTCAAAATATGATTTAATTTTATTTGTAATCGATAAAATGATGGACCTAGCAGAGTTTTGCTGTCATGTTGTTTAAAATGTAAAAAAAATGAGCTGACATTTTGGTAAATTGTGCTGAAAATGTCGATATTAATCAGGATTATTTATAATAGGTAGCTATGAAATCAACCCTAAGACAAGCTTGACATTTTATTTGATCATTTAATATGTCTGAACAGATAATTGCCATCACATAATAAGATAAAAATCGGCAAAATTATAGAAACTGTGCTCTAATATTATTTGATTTTATATAACATACATAGAATGCTGAATGCTAAAATATCTAAAATGATTCTTCCCATCATAGAATTGTATTAAATAAATGCATAATTTAAGATAAAACCGTTTTTTTACACTTTTTACATTTTCAGAAGATCAAAAGAAACATATTTTAGGCCTTGAAACTGTTTTTTTATGATTTTAAACGCGCGTTTTCCTTCTCGAGTCGCTTATTGTCATGATTTCCGAGCTCATTTATGCATGTTTTTTTAATTTTTCCCCACACTCACACAGGCCGCCTGCTGCACGCTCTCCAGAAGGTGCCTGGCAGGGATGAGGAAGTCGGTCAGACACTGGAGGGCGTCTCCGTGGTAACGACCCTCGATGACCTGGAAGAGCTGGCCGAGGACAGTCGAGGCCGTGACCTCAAACGGTGGGTAGAGGGCAGACAGACAGCTCTGGATCAATGAGTCCAAGGACTCGGGATTCTGTAAAATCACACAGAGCAAAGTACAATTATTTTTAGTATCTTAAACAATTCCGAAATTTACATTACATTACATATATCTCCAGTGTCACGTGATCCTTCAGAAATCATTCTAATGCTGAACCGATGGTCCAAATGCATTTCTGATTGTTATCAATAATTATGCTGCTTCATATTTTGTGGATTCATCTGTGACCCTGGAGCCCAAAACCAGTCATAAGGGTCATTTCTTTTCGAAACTGAGATTTATACATCTCAAAGCTGAAAAAGCTTTCCATTGATGCATATGTTTTTTTAGGATAGGAGTGCTTCTACAAGTATATTAGAATATGAGGCTGTAAAAAATCGAAATATTGAGAAAATCACTTTCCGAATGAAGTACTTAGCAATGCATGTTACTTATCAAAAATGAAGCATAATCATATATTTATGGTAGGAAATTTACAAAATATCTTCATGGAACGTAATCTTTATTGATTACATTCATTCAATGTATTTTGTCTATTGCTACATATATTTCCCAGCGGTTTTATGCACAATAGTCACATTTTATCTATCAGTATTCATTGATGAATAGAAAGTTCAAAAGAACAGCGTTTCACACAAATGCATCTCCTGCAGGTTCTTAAGGAAATATACACCGAGTTTTTAGTTAAAGCTGCGAAAGTAAAGTTTTGCCTCTTTGTCGCCATCTCTGTTTAAAACCTGCCACTGCAGTTACTTCCGAAACGATTTTAATTGCGGGTCTTCAGCGCAAATTGATCTAATCACTCTGGATGTTTAGTGTATTTTGCAACCACATTTTCTTATCTACGTCTTGGAATATACAAGTAAGAATTTTCTACGTATATAGCTGCCGCGACTCAACGCCTTAATGATGAAGCTGCACGCTCAAAAATGGCAAAAACCTAAACGACGTACTGCATCTTATGTTTTCGAAATGCTCTCGAGGTGCTTTGAATCAAAGCAATACAGAAATCCTGACAAGGACGCTTCCGGTCGAAATGGCTGGTGCGGCCAAATATCGATTTTTAACCAAAAAAGGTTACGGACTGCAGCTTCAACAAGAAGAAAATGTGCGGTTCGGAGGCAGCGAGTGTAAGGGACAGACGGACAGGTGTGGTCTGGGAGATCGTGAGACCAGGTCCAGGGGGAGTTTTCAGTTTCTCTGACCCTCAGGCCCAAATCCGGCCCTTTAGTCCGTGGATCTGGATTTAGCCGCTGCTGTTTCAGCAGTGACAGACCGCAGGGTTAATGGACATAGCTGCTGTCCAGTGGGCTGGAGTACACACACACACACACACACACACCATTTAAGGACAAGGGCCCGAGCGACAGGGGCCAAATTCGTTAAAAACACACATTGGGTTCAACTACAAAAACGGTTTCGTGGTCCCATTTGTTGACAATAAGCAACTTTGCGCCTACATGCCAATTAACTTTCAGAGTTTTAGTAGAGTTTTAGTAGACTGGTAGGGTTAGGGTCAGAATCATTTGACGTGTTCTTGAAAACGTACCTATAGTTTATGTATGTTGGGAGATCATCGCAACAAAGAGTTAGCAGATAATAATCACACTCCAGTGAAAGCTAGCTGACATACAGGTGCTTATTGTACATCTACAATTTCGTGTGCAAGAAACGAATGTAAAGTCGTCACGAAACATAAAGGTCTGTTTGTTTGCTATTATGAAAGACTCAACAGAGCATGCTATTTTAAGACAATGCAATATACAGACAAAGCACATGCAAAGAATCACTGTTTAAGTGTTTATTTTATTGCAGTCCGTCTATTTGCGATTTCAGTTCCGCTTCGTATCTTTAAAGGGTTTTTTCCTCCGCTTACAAACGCCAAACGGTTTCGTTCCTCTCTACGCTCCGAAGGTGACGAAAAGAGATATCCCTTCTATAAAAACATTCGACTCTAATGTGTCTGAACTAAGCAAGAATTGTGAACCTGGCTTAATGCCTTAATGCTTAATGCAAATTAGAGCATTTTCAACAAGGCAATGTTTTATGATAAAATATGTCTATTTTGTTTAGCTTCGACTGCTTTTGAACGACTGTCACAAGCGTTTTTCTAAAATTTCTTAAAAAAAAAAATGAATTCTGATATAAAATGTGATGTTTGAAGCAGGCAAGGGCCGCCTGGTGAAGCGTGTGATGTGAGAACGGACACGTCTGTGATACCGGATCCCGTCCCGTCCGGTGTATTTCTGACCGATCCGCATTCATGTCGAGCGAGAAACCGACGCCAGGTTTGAGGCTTGCTGAAATACACTCGCAGCGACCTCTGAATCTCCTCTGACCTCAGTGGCCATCCATCAAAACACACCACTGATGTTCGGTGTGTGTGTGTGTGTGTGTGTGTGTGTGTTTGTGTTGAGATATAGGAGCGAACCCTAGTCTCTAGTGTCCAGTTTCTCTCGGTACACTCAGTATAAACAAAAGTTATCCTAATCCTGTCACAATAGTTTTTGAAGCACAGCAGAATTAAATTAAAGCCGTTTTGTTCCAGAAAGAAGCAAGAACGGTTACATTTGCATTTATATTGTAACTTTGAATTGTTTTTGAGGTTGCAAATAAAAGATATTACAAAATATTTTTACTACAATATTGGTGCAAAATTCAGTGTCTTGCCGATTCTTTATTTTTAGTTTGTAAATTTACTAGCAATTTCTAAGTCAAAATAGTTTCAGAGTAATTCTTAAACCAGTTTTGTTGTTGTTGTATTTGTAAGTAAAACAAACATTATTGTACAAAATTATATTTCATATTATTTTGATTACTTTATAATTTTACTAGCAATTTTCCTACACTATTTTTTTCAGTTTGTGTCAAAAAAATAATAAATTGTGTAAAAATAGTTTTTATGTGTAATTCAGGGTTTATTAACCTCTAGAGCGCTATAGTTACAGACTGCAGCTTTAAGCTCTATGTAAATTATTTCTCCCCATAGAAAACAGTTACAAAACTAAGTTGCTTTTTATTGGAAATATCTCTAAATACCTTACTGCATACTTTAAACACAATTTATCTAGAATTGTTATAACAACTAATCATTTTAATTGTTTATTTGAATTAATACAGTTAATTATACTACAGAAAACATTCTGTACCACAATTATTACATTTTTTACAGTTTTTCAGAAAACAATTTATACCGCATTTATTGTACTAAATTTTTTGCTGTTTTTCAGAAAACAATTTATACCGCATTTATTGTACTAAATTTTTTACTGTTTTTTCAGAAAACAATTTATACCGCATTTATTCTACTACATTTATTTACTGTTTTTCAAAATAACTTTGTCCACACTAGTAATTTTCCCTTTTGAAAATATATAATTTAATTCAAAAGAATATATGGCATTAAGTAATTGTTTAATATTTAAATAAAATAATTGAATCATTTATTTTAACAATTTCAATAATTTTTTTTTTCGTAAAATCATCTTCTGCATTGCAAGTAATGGCGTCCCTGCAAGGATTCTGTTTGCAACGCATTTCTGTGACTTTTTAGAGAGCAGCTAAAGCAATTTAGCAACCGGCACTTGCATCCGAGCTCATTTCTTTTTTTTCATGTTAGTGAATACAGGACAGTCAAGCAACATCACGACCTTCCTCAGAGGAATGTCATCATGTGTCATGGTCTTTTCTCTCGCCACGTTTCCTTCTGAAAGTTTCAGACATGTCATAAAGCGATCCTATAAAAAACAAATGGTGTAAAACTGTTTTACAGAGCTAATCGGCACCGTGAGATCGGTTTGGTTCATGACATTAAAGCAGAGATGAAGGCGTTCTGAAAACGGCGAGAGTTACCGTACCATCCTGAGCAGAAGACGGCGCTTCTCCAGCTAAAGCCCCGCGTCACATTCCCCGAAGTCCCTTCTGAAGCGAGTAAGTGATTTATGTAGTGAAGCTGATCTGTGTGAAATAAATCCATCCATTCTGTCCGAGTCCACACCGAACACTGAAGGACTCCCGTGTGTGTGTGTGTGTGTGTGCGTGTGTGTGTGTGTGTGTGTGTGTGTGTGTGTGTGTGTGTGTGTGCGTGTGTGTGTGCGTGCGTGTGTGTGTGTGTGTGTGAGAATGTGGGCTGTCCTCAGTACAGAGAAAGAGAAAAGGATTATCTGTTATTCCAAATAGGTATTTATTTTACGCTTGCATCTATTGGTTTCTCGTTAGCATGCATATTACTAGAACATTAGTCATTTAGTAGTGCTAATTAAGCGCATATTAACAGTAATATTAGCTTTAATTAACGCCTCATTCTACATCCCTAACACCTAAACTACTACGCTAAATATTAATAAGCAGCAAATAAGAAAAGTTATAGTTATAGTTAATAAAGTGTTAACTAGAAAGTCCCTCGTACTCGCAAAAGTAACGCGATGCTGTTATGAACTGGTGGATGTGTCATGAATCAAATTTCTCTTCAAAGCAAATGTTCTCTCATTTTGTTTTATTTTATATAAATAGATATAAACATAAATAGATTAATATAAACAGCAATAACCTGTTTCGCTTTACTGCATTTCGCTGCAGCAGTGAACTTTTTTCACAAATGAACTGCAATAAGGTGAACAATGCTTTGATTTCGTGTTGAATATGTTACTATTATTTCAAAAGTAAGCGATTCATATTCATATTCACCATTTCCTTAGATTGCATCAGCTGCTATTTTCAGTGCTTTCGTTTGCTTTTTGAATCCACTTCCTAATATACATATTCAAACTTTAAGTTATTTAGGAAAAAACCTTGTATTGCTAGAAACCAATGAGCGAATCCTATACGAAATCTGCATATCAAAATGATTTCTGAAGGATCACGTGACACTGAAGACTGGAGTAATGATGCTGTTTGATCACAAAAATAAATGCAATGTATTGTAGTAGAAAAATGTACTTTTTTACTGTGTTTTTGATCAATTGCACGCACATGTCCAAAACTGTAAACCTGTGACTAAACGTGAGACTTAGAAGCTCGTAAACTCTCCGGGAAGCAGACAAACGGTTACCGAGTGCAGGCCGACAGACGTCCTTCACGACCCCTCACAACAGCTGACCGCGACCCCCTGAGACGAGCCGAGAGAAGCCCGGCCGCCGGGTTACGTAACTAACAATCACTCATCCAGGGAAGACACAAAAAACGGTGTGCTTGCTCGGGAGACGCTGACGCGGCACAAATCCATCGAAAAACACACACAAGCGGTGATTCGACAAACACAAGTCTTGCTTTGTGAACCGCGTGCGCACTTGCAAATGTCAGTCGGGTAGAGAGAGAGGAAAGAGTAGAGGCGTTCAGCTCGTAATTTCTCTACGTGCTGAGTGAGAAATAACTGTTCCCTAGAGATCCATTAGATAAATAGCGGTTAAACATAGCATTCATTAAACCGACCGACTCTCCATGAGGGAGGTGTGTGTGTGTGTGTGTGTGTGTGTGTGTGTGTGTGTGTGTGTTTGAACAGAGATCACAAGCAGGAAACTATAGGGTCTGGACATCAGACAGTGTGTTTAAAACAGGGGTTCACTCAAACGTGACAATTTGCTTAAGGTTTACTCGCTCTCAGGCTAATTGTTCTCCATGGGAAGAGATTAGGAGGAACCTAGAATTACATCCCTCTCTTAGCAATGGATCCTCTGCAGCGAATGGGTGCCGTCAGAGTCCAAACATCACATTATTCCATAAGCAGTCCATCAGATAATGTCTTGAGAAGACGGCATGTTTGTAAGCATGTTTGTCTCATGTCCAAATCCACCGACACGCTAGTTTAGACCTATTTTGGCATGTTAAAGGTGCTTCATCTGTGCATATTTTTCTCCTGATTCAGAACAAAGCAATATTGTAAATTAAGGACACATACGCTAACCGGAATTAATGATTTGAAGATGTGTTTCTTACAAACACACAATCACAAGATGTTTACTTGATGGACTGGAGTGGTGGAGATTACTTGTGTATTGTTTTCATCAGGTGTTTAGACTCTCATTCTGACGGCACCCATCCACATTAACGGCGAGCAAGTGATGCAATGCTACATTTTTCCAAATCTGATGAAGAAACGAGCTCCTCTACATCTCGGATGACCCGAGGGTGAGTCGACCGTTGCTTTAAACGCACTCTGTGATGTCCAGATATCTCTATAGCTTCCTGTGATCTGTGTTCAGATCAATCCGACGGCACCCATTCACTGCGAAGGATCCATTAAGAGATGCAAGGCTACGTTTCTCATCTCCAAACTCATCGGAAGCGCTAAGCTCATTGTTTCTCGCCGCTGTGATGTAAAATAAAGTCTGTGTCCAAATTATTTAAAAAATAAAACAATAAATTGTACACACTAATCTTGCGAGTTTATGCATTATTTAGAATTTATTTTCATAGCTTTTCCTCTCTGATTTCTTTACTATCGGCAACAAGAGTTCTTTTAAAGGCTTTTATGAAAAGAAAGCAGCGTTACGGAATGATTTGGACGCTTTGGCGATGCGGAAGCAGCAGAGATCAGCTCCGATCACCGGTCCCGCGCATCTCGACACGACCTTACACGGAAAACAATGAGCGCCGGGGAGAGAGGACATGCCACGGCTCATCTCAGGAAGCTGATCCGCGGGTCAGAGCGAGCCGGGCGGCCCGGGGCGGGTTCGTCAGCGCTGCCGTGACTGTCCTTGGCCCCGTGACAAATTCACATTATGTAAGAACGTAAACTGAAGTGAATTGACAACGGCGCTAAAGTTAGTCCCGGGGAGTCATCCGACAGAGGAAGAGCGAGACGCTCAGTCGTTACTATCATGAAGTTCAGTTCATTCACGTTTGACAGCCATTGCGTAATGGGCTTGTGTTATAGATATAGTTATCACAGCGGAAGCTAAATTGAAAAAATGGTAACACTTTATCTTCTCTTGTTAGTTGCTTATTAGCATGCATTTTGCTAGAATATTAGCCATTTATTAGTAGTTAATGATGCCGTATTCTGCATGACCCTACCCAAGGCCTCAATTTAACAGGTGCCTTATTTAAAATAAACTATTAAATAAAGTATTTATTGAGGTTTGTAGTTAATAGTGAATAAGTATTCCCTATTCTGTATTTTTTTTTCCCCAGTGCAAATATCTAAATATTCTTAAATTAAGATGGATTTCAAAATCGCTCAAGATTTTAGGTCTTGTTTTCTGAGAATGTTTCCAAATAAAGTAACTTTGCCTCAATCGGTCAATTAAAAAAAATCTTTTCTTACACAGTGGCAGCCATTTTTTGTAGTCTTTCTTGTTTTTTCTTGCCGTCCTTGAGCCAAAAACACCAATGACTTGTAATTCACTATATGGACGAAAGTATTGGCACCCCCTCTTCTGTAGAACAGAAAAGAGGGCTTCCGAAACTCTGGCAATAAATGGTAACTCGTGTATTTAAAAATCGATTTCCATCTTATTTGCAAAAGTTTTGGAAGTGTCTAAAATCACTGCACCCATATGTACAAGTCATTGGTGGAGTTTTTGGCTTAAGACTGTTGTTTATTTCTCACGTGCAACCGTCTTGAATATCATGCACAAGTTGGATGACTTTTATTGTACATTTAAGTCAGTCGGGTAAGTTAAAGCAACGCTTTCTACCCACTTTTATTATATGAATAAGAGAAGCACGAACATTCTGTTAAATATCTTATTTTGTGTTTCACGGAAAAAGAGAAAGCACGGGTTTGGGATGACATGAGGGTAAGTAGATGAAGCCAGTTTTCATTTTTGGTTGATACAACTCGTAGTTGCTAATCATTTTTGGTGTTTAGAAAGCTAGCGAGCGCCTTTGTGGAGCTGTTCGTCATCGTAGCGTTCGGATGATAAACAGAGCTAATCACAGACCCAACTGTAATTCCTGACCGTTGATGAGTGCGCGGATCTGAAATCATAATCCTCAGGGATGTTAATATTACATGCAGTAATGCGACACACGGCGGGAATGTCACAGTTACGCATCTGCCATTCGTTTGAGAGACGCGTGCTATTTTGACTCGCTATTTTGACTCGCGTCTGTTTCACGTAATGAGATCCGCATGTGTTTGTGCGGCACTCAGCTTTGAGCCGAACGAATTAACGAAAATACATTGCATTTTGGAACGCGCTCGCGTGGAGAAGTTACTTTTCAGTGGTGGTTTCAGGGTTCAGAGTTGAATCTTGTTCAGGTCGTTCGTGTGAATGTGAATTGAATTGCGCGGGAAGTTGAACTGGAACTGAGTTTGCAACGAAAGGAAGCGAAGTTCACTCAAATGCTTTTTCTCCATTTCGTAGAATTCCAGTTCGTTTCAAATTCAAATTTCAGTTCCGCGTTCCGTTGCTACCGCCATGAAAACTCTGAGCCGAACTGAAACTTAAAACGCTGTCCAGTTATTTTCAAGTCCAGGTCTTATCTGTCTCTTTAAGGGGAATGAAAAACGTTTCATTGCCGTCCTGTATGATAGAAAGACTTTTGGACACGCGTTAAAGTCGCGTGTCGATCCCATGATCCTCTCTGCTGGTCCCTGACCAACAACAAACAGCTGAAGAGGACAGATCATATAGTTTCTCTATACTGATTGGAGGATCTCTGTTGAGTAGATCGAGGAAAACAATCATCCAATAAAGCACTGCGAGTCGAGTCGGTCCTAATACATTCCCAACCAATAAAAAGAAATATACTCTTAAATGATATTAGCCTATAGGTCATTTAAATGTGTGTATGTACAGCATAATGAAGTTCAAATAAATGTAAAATATTGTTTATAGCATTTTCAAATAGAATTTATTTACTTCAAATCAAGTTTTGTGATTCGTTTAGAAGTTGTTTCGATTTTTGGCTACATTTTTAAACAGATATGCTATAAATATATACAGAAGCGAAACCGAGTTAATAACATCTAATAACATAATACTCTAATGAGCATAGAAGTGCAAGCTGTATTAAGTATGTTGAATCTTTCCGAGCTTGACGCCTTCAGAAGCGGCGATATTGTGTAGATTTTTGTTAAAGTAGTTAATGTAGAAAACATCTTAATGCGAAGAGACGTTAAACAACAGATCAAAGACTACAAACATGGAGGTTTTTCGCTCACTGCATTGTTTCCTGACCGTTCTACATATAGCATGTTCCTGCGGCAAGATACCGTTTTTTTAGGTTTTTTTCGAACGCTAGATTCTCACAACATCACCATGAACTTCCATTTCATCCGTTACGTAACGAAGCCTCAGTATCACTTATTCACAGAAGATCTAACAGCCTCGAGGGGAACGTTTGAGTTCCTTCTCATTTTGTCTCGCGTTTCTTTCTTAGTCGTTTGGTTTGGTGTTGCGTTGTTTTCTGTTTCCGCACCTTAATTAAGTCATTATCAAGGGTTCTTGTCTAAATCAAGCAGTTTGGTTCGCATGGATAACCAGTTTGCAATTAAATCCACCTCTTTTTCTCAGCACAGGACCCTCTTGGTATCAAGGAACATTTTGGATGAGATCTAGCTCTTCCCTCAGTAAGGCTTTTTATTTTTAAACCTTATCATACCAGCCCAACACTTTTAAATAGTAGTCTTTATCTGTTTCTTGGGTCAAGCGGTGCGTTAATGCTTTTCCTTGTGAACCAGAAGGCTGTAAACGTCCTGTTTTGGTTTTTATTGGAGTCTTTTTGGAGTATGTTGCCTGTATTTGTTTAGCTGCCTCTTTGTTTTACGAGTCTCACAAACCGGCACCTGTTTTACAAAGACTGTGTTCAGAATCTCGTGTTCAGAATTTTTGCACTGTATATGAATATTGTGCATATGTAGAGTTTTCTGGAGTTATTGTGCAGTTATTATGGAAGTAACTGTGTATATATGTGTATATAACTGTGTAATATGTGTATATAATATGTATATATATGTGTGTATATGTGTGTATATATATATATATATATATATATATATATATATATATATATATATATATATATATATATATATACATACATACATATAATGTAATATTTTACTGTTCTTGAACTTTTTCACACTTCGCCTACTTTATATATGTATGAACTGATTGCATTGATTGCAATTAATTGATAAATTGATAATGCACGCTTAAAGGTGTTATTCGACATACTTTTTTTGAGCGCATTTCAATATATAGTTTGAAATATGGTTGCAGTGCACTTCTGAAAAGCAAGTTTAATATATTTCCCCAAGTCTTTTCCCCAAGTGGTTACCTGCATGATAGCTGGATGCCATTAGCTCAACGACACCTAGCATGCACACGTTACACTGCTGTTCGAAAGCAAAGCTTTTACGTAATACGCAGTCCTGGAAACGGTATTTTTAAAAATAGTATTTAGCATGGTGCGTGGTATTGCGTTCCGATCGTAGCTGAGAGCGAGAGGGAAAAAAACGCCAGAGATGTTGCTGACATGAAATGAGTAAAAGAAGCAAACGGCTCACAAGAGCAATCAATCGTCATTATCCACTCTCTCTCTCTCTCTCTCTCTCTCTCTGTCTCTCTCTCTCTCTCTGTCTCTCTCTCTCTCTCTCTCTCTCTCTGTCTCTCTCTCTCTCTGTCTCTCTCTCTCTCTCTCTCTCTCTCTCTCTCTCTCTCTCTCTCTCTCTCTCTCTCTCTCTCTCTCTCTCTCTCTCTCTCTGTCTCTCTCTCTCTCTCTCTCTCTCTCTCTCTCTCTCTCTCTCTCTCTCTCTCTCTCTCTCTCTCTCTCTCTCTCTCTCTGTCTCTCTCTCTCTCTCTCTCTCTCTCTCTCTCTCTCTCTCTCTCTCTCTCTCTCTCTCTCTCTCTCTCTCTCTCTCTCTCTCTCTCTCTCTCTCTCTCTCTCTCTCTCTCTCTCTCTCTCTCTCTCTCTCTCTCTCTCTCTCTCTCTCTCTCTCTCTCTCTCTCTCTCTCTCTCTCTCTCTCTCTCTCTCTCTCTCTCTCTCTCTCTCTCTCTCTCTCTGTCTCTCTCTCTGTCTCTCTCTCTGTCTCTGTCTCTCTCTCTCTCTCTGTCTCTCTCTCTCTCTCTCTCTCTCTCTCTCTCTCTCTCTCTCTCTCTCTCTCTCTCTCTCTCTCTCTCTCTCTCTCTCTCTCTCTCTCTCTCTCTCTCTCTCTCTCTCTCTCTCTCTCTCTCTCTCTCTCTCTCTCTCTCTCTCTCTCTCTGTCTCTCTCTCTCTCTCTGTCTCTCTCTCTCTCTCTCTCTCTCTCTGGGAAAGCAGACGAGGCTCTGAAGACACATTAGTGTGTAATGTACCTTCACTGTGTCATAAACAAACAAGCCTCCTCAGACAAACACACAAGGCATTTTCTCGTTTTACCGACTACAGCAAGCTTTAAACTCTCATTCCAGAATCACTGGAGCGTTTGAGCGCTTTAACCCTCTACAGCCCAACATATCAAATAATAGTCAGGAAAATCCCTCTTTTTTTTTAAACAACAGTGTATTTAGACATTTAAAAAGTATATATACATATGATTTAGTGAGAATATCTTTACAACATTTATGCTTGCGTAAAATGATGTTGTAAGCATGATGATGTATTAGTAAGTGCTTCATTTTGCCATCAAAATATATAATGCAATTCAAAACAATACAACGATGATCGAGAGAGAAACGAATCCTCATAGATCGTATTTCATAAATACGTTTGTAATACAGAAAAGGCATTTAAAAGTGAAAAAAAATGTCTGGATGTATTGAAATGTCACCTACAATATATAACGTACACTTATTTTTAAGTATGAGATGAAGGTGGATGTTTGTACAATTATAAAATCGTATTAGGTAAAAATCGATTAGATTACAGAAGGCATGTATATGCATATCTTTATTGCAAATAATCATTTTAATTATAGAACTATAAAGGGTTTTCTGACATGACGTATATGGTTGCATCTCTTCCGGACTGTTTTGGCTTTTAACCGCGTTTGATCTGTGCAGATTTCTCTCCTGATTCGGACCAGGCGACCTCTCACTGGAGGAAGCACGACTATTGCATCTTGAAGCTGAAAACAATTCAAGGATGGATTTTTCTCGCCGACACACAGCTTTTCACCTCGCAGGACGTTTTCATCAGCTGTTCGGACTCTCATTCTGGCGGCGCCCATTCGCTCGGTGGTCACTTTTGGGTGAGCTGTATTCCCAAATCGTTGACTTTTTCCACAATCGCGATGAGATACTATTGTTTGCGTCGACCGTGCATTTCCAGGAGGAGGATTTCTGCCCCGTAAATGAACCTAGAGCCGACGAATCTGTGCAAACACGCTCGGCAGATCCTTCAAAACACAGGCCGCAAGCCGGTAAACATCACTACAACAGGTGAAGTACGCAAAAGCCCAGCAACTAGCGCTCCAGATCCAGCAGCGAGCTGAAGTTCAGCTGATGTTCCTCAGCACCTGTGCCGTTCATGTCAAAGCGCCTGCTATTTTTGACCCTTCACTCCAGGACACTTTTACTCCTCCTGTCAATGCCTCCTAGAGCTCCAAATCACCGGCGCAAACATTTGTGTGCCAAATATCATTTGCGAGATAGCATCACAGTTTAATTGACTTTTTATCTGTCACTCGGTTGGCAAACAGCTATGTGACTGCCAGCATTCACTCATTTAGAGCTGAATGTGAAAATGACCTGAAGCGCCAGAAAACATCACCAAACTCAAACCGCAGAAGAAAACCAGTAAATAAACACCTTTCGGCGACAGCTTTGCTGACATTCATAGCGATTGCCACAATTTTCATGCATTCATTTGCTGAATCAGTGAGTGGATTAAAGGTTGAAGAAGGGCGATAAACGAGTACGATCTGACTCAAACCTTTAAGGTGGCGATTAAACGGTGAAGTTCTCGAGAACATGTCACTACACGCGTAACAGACAATAAGACACGACGCTTGAGCAATGACTGGTTCGCGCGCGTTCAAAAAAGTTTGAATTTCAAACTTTGGAACGATTCGAATCTTCAGCTGCTTTGACGCGTTTTTAGAATTTCAGAGCCTTCAGCTCGTGTATCCGCCAGGCGTTGATCGATTCTAACATGTAGAACAATTCGAGCGTCGTAAACGAAATGCAGCGAACGCTTTGTAACTGCGCGTCTTACCGGAGCCTCCGGGTTCCCTCCGCGCTCTGCGGGTCTCTGCGGGTCTCTGGTTGATCTCTGAGTCGGTCGGAGGTGTGAGAATGTGAAAGCGAAGCTCGTGGCTCTCAAGTGCTCATCAATAACGACGTGGCTGACAGCAGCTGCTGTTCGGCTCCGGGTCCGTGCCAATCACCGCGGTGCCGAGGCGTCTCCAAACCCTCCCGAGCGCCACCGGGTCACCGGCAGCTCCAGCGGCGTCCTA
>NW_025047824.1:982500-1017500 GCF_018831695.1 Puntigrus tetrazona
GTTGCCAGTTTGCTGGAAAATGCAGCACATTGCAGCCACGGAATCGGGCCCGGCTCCACAATCAAATCCCTGAGGGTGCCTCTTAAAGGAAAACACCACCATTTTTCCATTTTTCACTTTGTTCGTCTCTCAGCTTAGCTCATACCATTCCTTCGGTACCAAACAGGCATGACTTTAAATAGAGCGATTATGTATATGATGTGTATCAACTCGTCTAAGTTGAGGGAAAAATATAGTGGAATATGCATGAGGGTGCTTTAACCTTAATATATAAGCTGTATAATAGTTTTAGTGCATTGCTATTACAAATAGCACTCTGTTTATAGTTAGTAAAAGGCTGTCACATCTGCGTTTATGTACACCGTGCCTACACTTTGTTATAATGAGACGGTTCTTACTATGAGTGCGTTCTTAAATGCATCTGATTAACTGTTGCGTTTAAAAAGCAACAGAGATGTCCGTGATTCGGCTCAGTGCCGCCAGACACATTGAAATGGAAACGCAAACCATAGCATATCAATGAAAATTCTGCAAAGAAATGCCATTGTTAGTTTAACTGAGGGTGCTGTTGATTTCACTTGAGGACGCTTAGTTAGCAGTCAACAGCGTAAAAGTGCCCCAGTCCCGCAGTAAACCGCTGACTTGGCAAACCTTCTTAAAGCGTGAGGCTCTTCGCACTGCATTGTAAGTTATGCTCCTTTCCGATGCACGCCATCAATCTGGCAACCGACGCCTTTAACCGCTGCGGTCGACAGCCAATCAAATGCGTTGGAGGGGGAATGTAAAAATGTAATGGTAATGAAAACGCTCAAATTGAGTGAAAACGTCTCATCTAGTGTTGTCGAAAGTGCAGACTTTGGTTAATGTGGTTATACTGTTTTAAAAAAACGCTTTTGATGCTATTGAAGTGGGATGTGGGTTTGGTTTGGTCAGGTTTGGTGGTATGGGTAGGTTTAAGGATGGGTCTAACAACATGCATGTACGCAATGAGTGCATTGTACCAAATGAAAGTGCATAGCAAATGTAAGGGAAAAGAGATATTAAAGAGACTTGTTCTAGCACTCGCATATCATTGCTATTTTAGTTTTTGCTTCCATTGTCCTCGTTTGTAAGTTGCTTTAGATAAAAGTGTCTGCTAAATGACTAAATGTAATGTAAATGTTTGCCAGGTCGGGTTCTGAGTTGTTGCTAGGGTGTTGCTAGGGTGTTGCTATGCGGTTGCGTTCGTGATCTTTGCGGGGCTTCAATGCATCGCAGTGCAATCGATTAATTAAGGTTTTCGTTTCAAATAAATTATTTAGTGCTTTCTTGCAAAACAAAAGTGTTTTTCACAATCAAATTCGCACAAATGTTACATTTATAAGACTCACCCGTACCATTACAGTTTGGGCCAGCAGGCTCTCTGTGAGAAACCAGGACTTGGGTGCTTTTTTTCAAGTTTTTCAGGACCAGATCTTTTCAGGAACCTTCTCAGCGTGACCGCGTTCGGATGCAGTCCGGTGGAAGCTTCGGTTTCGGAGACGCTCGCGGGCCTCAGTCACGTGACGACAGCAGCGTTCGGCCTCCCGGTAAATAACACCGATGGATAAATGGACTCTAATGTGCTACATTTACCCAGCCGGGGCAGGTCTACTCCGCTCGCTCCTAAAGATCACGCCGCAGCCTCTCCTACAGGTCTGTATCATTTAATTCCGGCCCATTAGAGCCGCACTCTTAATAATGGTGCAACGGGCCGTTTGCTTCGATTAAAAGCTTCCCTCTCAATAGGGTTGTAATAACAGAAGCTCAGTCTGGCCGAGTACAGTCTCTCTCTCGCCGCTTGCATAACGATCTGCTCGCCGTACTAGTGCGGTGTCTTTCTCTATAATTCACTCATTTACTCAGCTTCGTGCCCTTTGCAGGGAATGCCATTATTATTATTATAATATTCATAAAAGCCAACATTGTGTTATATAATTGGGGCTTCGTACAACGAGCTCCGCAATAACATGTCATATTCCCACCAAGATTAGTACGCGGCTAAATTATTTTCTTGTTTAAATGTCGGTTTTTCTAAACGCAGAATGGTCAACATCCTGGTAATGAGGGGAAATTAGTGAAAAAGCCAAACTGAACGTGGTTGCTTTCGGAAAGTACATCTTAGAAGGTTATTTAACTTACAACAACAACAAAAAACATTTACTGGGGTGAGTGGATGTTTAGTAAGGTTTATGATTCAAAGGCAAGATATTTATTGATTTCAAAGCGTGCGCAGATATTTTGAATAATAATGATTTTATTATATTCAAATTTTGGTTATCATAGAAATGTCATAATATTTGTCGCTAGTGTTAATATCGCAGATGATGAAATGAATTTTTTTTTTTACATATTTTTTAAAAAAGAGAAAAACTCGCTTACTGATGAAATAACAATCTAATTACAAGCAATGGGATAAAAACTATAAGAAATGAATTAATGAATCAAAAACACTGCATAATCCTCATTGTGTACATTTATATAGATTTCCTATTACAAAGTTACAAAACTGATTTAGTGAAGAGCAGTGAGTTACATGAGGAATATTAGACTGTTGTCACTTTAAGAGCTGCACAGATCCTGTTACACGTGTTTTCTTTCTCACCTGCTTGCCTAAAGAACTGGTGGATGCTTGAGATACTTGCATATAATTATGTTTATTTAAGCGTCCAAGGCCAGTAAAGCAACAAAACGCTTCACGTGAGCAGACTGTGTGCACCGCTCAGCTCAGAAACGGTATTACGCGCGACGCACGCATATGGTGCTCTTCTTTGCATTTCACCTGTATACTGCCCACCTCTAACTGTCACAACACCAGAGTGGTTGTCAGGGTGTTGCTATGCAGTTGCTTAGTCAGATTCAGTTATCTGAATGTTTACAGCTTGTAAGGTGTTTCTATGCGGTCACAATTTGGTTGCCATGCGGTTGTTATGTAGTTGCTATGCAGTTGCTGGGGTGATTTTTTTGTAATGAATTGCTTTGCAGTTGACAACATAGATATGCGTACTTAGATTTCTCATTAGTGACTGTTTGTATGGGCCACTATACGTATGCCTTCCTCCATATTGTGCATATGGTTAATGATGTAAAGTTGACCATTGCAATATGACGGATACATCTGCATGATTGGAGCAGTCGAATGAAACATCTATACATGTCTATGGTTGACAATGTTTTAGGCGTTGCTATGAGGTTGCTATGCAGTTACTATGTGGTTGCCATGAAGTTGCTATGGTGATCTATAAGGGTGTTTCTACTACATTACATTAGTACATTGCAGTTCTTGAGTTCTGGTGTTTAACAATGTGCCAGATGTTCTCTGTAGGTGAAAGATCTGGACTTCAGGCCGGACTCCTCTACTTCTATGAAGCCATGCCGTTATAACAGAGGCAATATGAGGTTTTGCATTGTCCTGCTGAAATACACAAGACTGAAAAAGACGTCATCTGGAGGGGAGCATATGTTGCTCTAGAACTTTCAGAAACAAGGACACGTCTGACCATAGAACACTTTTCCATTTTAAATGAGGAGAAGGAGAAGAAGGAGAAGAAGATTCTTCTGGACAATGTTCACATATGGCTTCGTTCTCGATTCATTCTGATTACGTGTAGCAGGCATCAAAGATTTAAATTTCTCAATTTAAAAGTCTGTTATTGTCTCTGTGTTCTATTGTAAATAAAATATTGGCTCATTTGTTTTGTTTTAGTTTTTTATGCTATTTAAATGTAAAAAAAAACATCCTAACATTTCCGGGAATTCGGGTTGTAGGTTTTTCTATGAGGTCGCTATGCAGTAATTATGTGGTTGCTATGAGGTCGCCGCGGCAATCTCTGTGAGGTTTCTACTGAACTGCTTTGTGGTTGACAAGGTGTTCTAAAGACGTTGCTATGTGGTTGCTATGCAGTTTCTATGGCGATATTGTGGGGCTTTTTCTAGTAAACTTACATTGCAGTTGACAAGGTGTTCTAGCCGTTGCAATGTGAGGTCGTGATGGAATTGTTATGTGGTTGCTATGCAGTTTCTAGGGGGATCTATGTGAGTTTTTTTCTGCATCACGCGAAATGTCAATAGGACGCATGATTTGATTCAAGCTTCCGCTGAGTTCTGTGCAAAACTTGAACCCGCGCACTGCCTCGAAGTAAAAGTTTAACAACTTAAACGGCCTGAAATAGAGCGAACGTAACACTCGCCGCAGGAGCCCAAACGCGACTAACGGTCGGGGCGTCACGTGTTTGTGATGTCAGCACATTTCCACAGTTGCCATTGGCCGAGCTCAGCGTGAGGGGGGGGCGGGGTGTCGCCGGGTGCCGCGAGGTCTTCCAACCCCTTTAGCTTATTTTAAGCCAAAAACGGCTCTGCAAATAAACCTCCCCCACCGAGAGGAGTAATTGGTGTAGTATCTCCCAGCACTAGCATGAGCTCATGTCTGCGCAGTACTGCCAGCGCTCCGCGGGACAGACCCATTTCCACGAGCCGCCGGGCCACAGACTCCAATGTTAATGACCTACGGTTTCAAACTCATGAGATAGATGCTCTCTTTTTGTGTGGCTGAAAGTCCACTTTGTGCCTGTCAGGACGGTTCTTCAAAAGGGATCTTTTTTAGAAAAATACATTTTTCTAATTTTGTGTCATACTGCCTTTCGCCTATATGCCGGATGTGCATTGTGCGACCTATTACATTTTCTGAATTGTACATGAAATACTTTATTCAATAATGCACTTACATTTACATTTATTAATTTAGCAGATGCTTTTAAAGCAGTTTAAGAGGATCTTTACATTTGTCGTGCACAAATGAACTGCATCAAAAGCTGTTATATTATTCTGGACTCATTTTTTAAAACATTAACGCAATAAATTGCTCATAAATCCATATTTATAAAAATGATTTCATTCAAAAGTCATGCTTTTACAAATCATTTACACTGAAATTTGTTCTGCTCGTGTTCATGACCATTTATTTGACCGGAACGTAAATATTGTATTATACATTCAAAATAAAACGATGAAAGCAATAGGTGAATGTGTGTTATTGCATTTGAAAAAGTATTCATTGATTAATGTTTTTAATAAAAATATGCTAAATTGAATGAAACGATTCATGAAAGCGGTGACGTTTTACATTTTTTATTGGATTTATTTATTTGAAGGTTAATATATATAAAAAAATAAAATTCTTATAATAATAGCTTTTGATATAACAATAACTGCGCTGCAAATATTCTTCATGGTGTTTGTGACTTTCCATTGCAAATATGTACAAATGCTTAAATCAAAATAAATGTACTTGTGAAGGAATTCTAGTTAATACCTTCAGTCTTTGTTTTCAGAATTAATTGATTTTATGCTTTTAAAAACGTCTGCCATTGGGGTAAGAAAAATACAGTTGTTTTCTGCTTAAGTTAATATATTTTCTTATCTCGCTGGCAGATTTCTTTCTGCTAGAACTTGATGAACTCATTGATTATTTGATCAGTGTAGTATATTAACACGCTCTCCTACACAATTTTTTTTTTTTATGAACACAAATCAAAGCAATTTCTACTCAAAAAATGGTAAACTATGCAATTAATTACAAGGAAATGAATACAAGCGACACTAAAATGGTATTTAGTGTTAATAGTATATATATAAGTGCAAATAATCCATTGCTGAAATAGCCAAGATAAGTGTAGATGAGTAGTTTTTGATCGATAGCATTCGACCAGTGTGTTCACCAGTGTGTTGCGGGGTCAAAAATAAATAGCACGGTAGCATTTAGAGTCGGTTTTGGAAGTGCGTTCGAAGCAGGACTGGGTCATGATTAATGCAGCGGCAGCGGTCGTGATTCGAGTGGTTTGTGTTGAACAGAACGCCATTAACCTGTGACGGGCCTGTCTGTGGTTAATCTTTAATGCAAATCGTATTTCTGTAATTGTAGCGTGCTGATGTGACATGTCATGTTCTCTGAATCCCGCCGCGTGTTTCATGAATAACTGAAGAGGTGAACGCTTGCTTATAACAGACGCTCGTCTGTTTTTCTACTGGATTTGGCTCCTTATTCAATGTGCATCGTAGGTTTTTACGCTATTCTATCATCCAGCAGGTGAAAATAGAGCATCTGATCAATAAATGCAGTCATGATCTGAGGAAGGACCGGACGTTCTGCAAGACATTTAATGCTGGAAGTACGAGCAGCACATAAAAACGTAAAATAGGTGACTATATACCCGTATGGAAAACGTTTCTGTTCTCTTTCTGAGGTTTCGTGAGCTCAGAAAGGGTTGCAGCGTGCACTCCGGAGAAAATTTTTGCACTGTGAAGATAAAAATTGTTCTCAGTGGGGGTTTGAGATGAGTCACGTTCACAGAAGTCCTTTTTGAAATCACACTCCCGTGGAACAAACTCGGCGTTATGGCACAGTCGCTTTCTGATGGTATTTTAGTTAAAGAGATATTTATTTAAATTCGATTTCAATCTTTTCCGTTAAACAACGTGCTTGACCTGACCTTTCGTTGCCAGTGTGAGGAATGAGGTTAAAGTAACAGCCGTGACATTTAACATCTATTTTGCCTCATTATTTAACGCTGTACGCAAAATTCAATAACGCACCTTATTTTCATCGTGATACCCGGACCCCACGGAGAAAGGATGCGAAATGTAATAAAGTCACGTGACGGTCACTAAATAATGCGTACCTCGTCGCTTGCTCTTTAAATCCGAAATGTTGGATCTGTGACGAATTGCCTGCGTTTCGCTTTGGATTAAAGCGTCTGCAAAATGCATAAATGTAAAAAAAAAGAGCTGGTAGTATATTTATCATTCCATTCTGAACATAACGTTGTAAAATGGCCTATAGTGGCTTATTTCTTTAATTAAGCCCATATGGACCTGAAAAAAAGTCATTAGAAGCAGAACATGGCTATGTGTGTAGAGCCAGTGATGTTATATTGGTATGTGAGCTCAGTCTGTATGTGTGTGTGTCTGTGTTTATCCCCTCGGCCTTGTAGCCGTGGGCTAATTTATCAGTCTGTTGTGGTTTGGGCTCTAAAGGGCCGGCCGTGACGACACACTGCATTACCCATGAGTTTCTCTCGATTTCAATGAGCTCTCGAAATCACATTAACACACACAGATAATGCAGTCCCTCAGCTAGTCACGTCATACGTCACCGACGAAGGCTTTCATTACGCTCACACTTTGAGGAATCTGTATTGAGATGCCGCATTGGAAATTATGTCACTGTAACAGTAATAAAAGCAAATACGATAAGAGCAGCAAAAGTAATATTCTCCATCTCATTTTATTACTTACCGAGCCAGACAGAAGCCAATATCACTCGCGTACACTTCTGCTTTCGGATTCGCAGTGCTGGGATTATGGATTTAACTGATGAACGATTCTGTTTTTGTGTCTGAAATGCTTTTAGTTACGGCATGTTGAGAAATAATCAGTCTGATCATGTATCTTTCCTGTCCTGAGCTAACCAGAGTCGCATTGCATACTATCATCTATTGGCTGGAACGCCCCAGCAACCGCATAGCAACGCACTAGCAATCACCTAGAACGCCCCAGCCACCGCATAGCAACATACTAGCTATCACCTAGAACGCCCTAGCAACCGCATAGCAACACACTACCAATCACCTAGAACGCCCCAGCAACTGCATAGCAACACTCTAGCAGTCACCTAGAATGGCTCCAGGAACCACACAGCAACGCACTAGCAAAAAAGTCTAGAAATCAGCTATCATCCCTTGCAAGCTTCTAGAACATCTTAGTACCTGCATAGCAACTCTCTATCAACCACTTAGATCCTAGAACCACCTAGCAACCTCTAAGAGCTTCCTAGAACCTAGCAACACTCAACAAAAACAACCAGAACATGCCTTTAACTGCATAGAAGTGCTCTAGCAACCACTAAAAAGACCCTAGAAACCAGCTAGCAATCCCCTGGCAACCTTCCAGAGCGTTCTAGTACCTGCATAACAACACTATCAACCACTTAAATAAATAATCCTGAACCTAGCAACACACTAGAAACCACCATAGCATGCCTTTGACAGCATAGCAACCACCAAAAGTCCCTAGCAACCCCCTGACACCCACCCAGAACATCATAGTAACTGCATAGCAATACTGTAGCTACCTCCCATATACTAGAACTATACTAGAAACCATCAGAACATGCTAATAACTGCATAACATTTACATCTACATTTATTCATTTTGCAGATGCCTTTTTCCAAAGTGACTTACAAACAGGGAACCACCTAGATCATAGAAGCACCTAACAACCTCCAAGAGCATCCTAGAACCTAACAACACACTAAAAACCATCAGAATATGCCAGTGATTGCATAGCAACACCCTAGCAACCACCTGACAACCACCAAAATACCCTAACAACCCCTTGACACCCACCCAGCGCATCCTAGTAACTGCATAGCAATACTGTAGCTACCTCCCATATACCAGAACCTAGAAACACACTAGAAACCATCAGAACTTGCTAATGACAGCATAACATTTACATTTATTCATTTTGCAGATGCCTTTTTCCAAAGTGACTTACAAATGGGGAATTCATAAAGCGGTAAACAGACAGAGGAAGTGCTCTTAATACCAGCCACAGGTACTGTACCAAATAAGCTGGGGAAAGGGAAAGAAATAAATAGAAAGTTTTCCAAAGAGTTGAGTTCTAAGTAGTTGTTTGTAGATTGAACAACACCCTAGCGACTAGCTATCATCCTACTACCCAAAGGTCCTTAGCAACTCCCTCCCCAACAACCTTTCAGAGCATCCTAGTACCTGCATAGCCAGCCTCTATCAACCACCTAGAACCTAGAACCACCTAACAACCTCCAAGAGCATCCTAGAACCTAACAACACACTAAAAACCATCAGAGCTTGCCAGTGATCGAATAGCAACGCCCTAGCAACCACCTGACAACCGCCAAAAGAGCCTAGCAACCAGATCGAAAACTCCCAGCAACATCCTAGAACACCCTGGTATGGTAGTGGTGAGTTTCAGACTTTTTCCCAGTAGTGCGTTTTGAGCCTAGGAACCGTAATCAATGTCCAGCGCCTCAATCTCTTGCTCCGATCTGACCTCTTTCCCAGCAGGTCACTTTAATAGCCCATCTGTGGAACTAACTAAATGAGCAGATTTCTCCATCGCCCCGGAAACAACAGAGACACTCTAAAGGATGCTAATTTGCATACTCCGCCCCTCTCAACCGGATCCCATTAGCAGGTTTCTTTGAGAACGTTTTTTCTGGTCTACCTATTCCAAAAAAGATCCGATGTATTTTTCCCCCTCTCCGTTTCTCCTCATTCCCAGCTCCATTTGAGCGCAGTCGGGTTATTTATGAGGGCGCTGGTGGAGATTTCAATCACTGCAGATCTGTGGCACAGGCCCTGACCTTCCTGTAAGACGCTCTTCCTGGAATGAGGAATGGGGGGCGGGAGAAGACTGGGATCAAAAGAGAGAATCCGGGCAAAATCATTCACACAGCCACATTCACAATGACGCAATTAATGACGGGTAAGATGTCGCTATTGAGCATGAAAACATCTTGATTTGCATTGAAACTGCTGGAAAGATCATAAGCACACAGATTGTTTACCGTATCTAATCCATTCAGTTACAGTGCTTAAACATTAAAAAGGCTTGTTGAAGTTAAAAGGCTTTATGACGACGCTTGTTGGGGATTCTCATCACTACTGAAAATACGGAAATGTAAAAATACACAGTTTTAATAAAATCACAAAAGCACATAATAAAATGAAAACTAAAACTAAAATTAAAAAAAAAATAAGAATAAAAAAAAGATTACTATAAATATTTGAAAAAGTTAATTACCAAATTACGCAAACTGAAATACTAAACTAAAAATACTAAAAGCATATAACAAAATTGCTAAATATATATATATATATATATATATATATATCACAAGAAAAATCAAGAATGTAATTAATAAAAAATGAATAACAATAGTGCATAACAGTATTACAACTAAAATACTGAAATAAACCAATAATATATATATATATATATATATATATATATATATATATATTTATATATATTTATATATATATATATATATATATATATATATATATATATATATATTTATTTATATATATATATATATATATATATATATATATATATATATATATATATATATATATATAAATAAACAGATAATAACAGATAATAAAATTAATACAAAAATATATAAGGTTTAATATAAATATTAGAAAAAGACTAAAACAAATTACAAAACTGCTAAATAAAAAATAAAATAGATTATTTGGGGGAAGGGGGTTAAATAAACAGAAAAATTAAAAGCTAAAATATAATAAAAAGTCAAAATAAAATGAAGATTAATTTAACACAGACATAACACTGGGGATGAATTCACTAGGATCTGTTGGCATTTGGTGACCTCAGTGGATTTGGGTGTTAAGCAGACGACCAGTATTTCTGAAAAGCAGTTAATCCATGACCTCTGAGAGTTACTAACACATCATTAGTTTTTCCCGGCAGCTCTGAGTGATGCAAATGTCTTAAGTCTTCCAGACGTATCTGATAGTTTCATCATGAGCTTGAGAGGATTCTGGCTTCGTCTCGTTCTGATGATGGCGGAGCATTCAGGGGTTATTTGAGAAATAACAGTCTTGCCTCGTTACCATTGTGTCCTTGAGGAGAAACACTCCAACCTTGTTTTTTCTCCATAATTAGTGTACTGAAAGTCACTTTCCATAGAAAGCATTTCTTAAATTACCATTAATGCAATGTGTGGAGTTAATAAAAGAAATAATAGTATGATAGCACATTTATATGTAGGGGCTCTATGTCTTTTATTTTATACAAATGTGAAAATGATTATTTTCCAAAAGGGTTATAGTTTTGGAATATATATATATATATATATATATATATATATATATATATATATATATATATATATATATATTTTTTTACACACACACACACACACACACACACACATATATATATATATATATATATATATATATATATATATATATATATATATATATATATATGTGTGTGTGTGTGTGTGTGTGTGTGTGTGTGTGTGTGTGTGTGTGTGTGTGTGAAAAAACGATTCCAGTCTCAGAAATACAGCTCAGTACATTATTATTATTATTATTATTTTAAATATGTCCCAATGCAGTTTTATATTAAAGCCATAAGAAACCTGTCATTAGTTGCCATAAATAATAGTTTAACTGAAATAAAATATATTTATACTGTACAAAACTATACATTGTACAAATCTTTCAAATAATGCCAAGGCAACATTACTTTTTACATTAATGTTTCAATTTATATACATATACATACATATATATATATATATATATATATATATATATATATATATATATATATATATATATATATATATATATATACTGTATATATTTTGAAAATATCTCCATGTATTATTAGAATTATATATTTGATATTTTGTATGTAATGTATAAATTTAACTGCTTTTTCTTAAATATATACACATGTGTATTTAAAATGTGTGTGTGTGTGTGTGTGTGTGTATATATATATATACACACACACACACACACACATTGTTCAGGTGAACAGGTATAACATGCCTAGGGACATATTTCAAATAATATTACTGCACTGAGCTGTATTTCTGAGACTCTTTTTTTTTTTTTTCAGATCTGTACCGTTGCATAACACACTCTCAATCACCAGGATCGGATGTAATCTGATCTCAGATCCGCACGACAGGTGCAGAACGAACTTCAGAACAATCTAACCCCAATCTCCCCTAACTAATCGAATCTGATCACGCGAATCTACCCCCGCTGAGGGTCCGTCAAAGGTCAGACATTCTGGGCTGATTCAATGAATCAGCGATCGCTTCGTTTGGGTTCAGTCTGATGAACGCTTGCTCGTTTTAGCTGAAGCGTGCGGGTTTACTCTGGAGGCAGGTTTACAGGTGCACGCGCTGAAGAGGTTCCAGGCTGTGCGGCAGATGAAGCTTGCAGGAGAAGCTGAATGAGAGGATCGGAGGCATATGGACTCAGCAGCTGAGAGTTTGTCCCTGCTGGTTTGAGCTCAGATCTGTGTCGAACTCAACGCCGAAGCTTTTTGATGTTGACCTAAATAACATCTAGATCCATAATCTAGATCATTTGAGCTACTTTTAAAGTTTGAACGCTGGAAGTGGCCGCGTTATAGATTTGAGGAGTTTAGAAACATCTTTTCTCCAGCTATGGAAATGCTCCAAATAATTTTACTACCATATCCAAAGATTGTTTTGTCTTAATTTTGAATAATATGTATAAATATATATACTGAATAATATATATTGACTGGATAATATATATTGACTGGTTGGATAATATATGACATACCATTTGTGTCAATGATTCCATTTATTACTATATAATGTTTAAAAAGTGCATGAAAAAGACAGCATTTATTGGGTTTCAAGTATCAGTTTTGTCTCATGTTTCCCATATAACAGAACTAAATTAATGTAGTTGTGTAGAATACATGAATTAATCTTGTAGCAGTATGAAAATAACTGAGATATACGTATCACTTGCTCAGCAGTGGATGCTCTGCAGTGAATGGGTGCCGTCAGAACGAGAGTCCAAACAGATGATACAAACACAGCGCTCCAGCCCATCAGTTAACGTCTTGAGAAGCGAAAAGCTACGCATTTAAGAAACATACACCATTAAGATGCCTTTTAGCTTATAACTGTTGCTTCTGGTTAAAATATGAGTCCATAATAAATTACGTTTCCTTCAGCAACGAGTAAGAAATCTCCGCTCGCATCCAAATGCTGTTTTCGACTGTTTTCGCTAACAAACAGGGATTTTTGTTTTTTGCACATTTCTCACCTGATTCAGACAATGTGTCATTTTTCGCCTGAGAAATCAATTTCATGGATTATTATACTTATACTTATTTTTGCTGAGAGCAGTGGTTTGAAGTTGACCGGAGTGGTGTGGATTATCGCGGCGTCTCTGTCGGCCGTTCGGACTCATTCTGACGGCACCCATTCACTGCAATGCTAATGCATTTATACAAATTTCTTCCCACGAAGAAACAAAGCCATGTGCGTTTTCATCAAATTGTCATTTTTGGGTGAACCGCTTTTCGTGATATAGAGCGTTCCACACGTTTTCGTTTTTTATATTATATTACAATATAGCCATTGCTGTCGAAAACCAATTTAATTATTCTCTAAACAACTTACTTTTGACAGCACAACGCCCCCGAACGGCTCGTTTTAAATATCTTCACGCCTGAACTTTTTCACCGTACAGTGCATGCGCATTTATTCGTTTAGCCCGCGCTTTCATCTACACGCTTACACGGAGAAGTCTATTTAGCGGTTATCTGACGTGACCTTCAACTAGCAAATTGAAACTTGCTCTTATAAATTCCAGCGTTTAAATCTCGTGATGTGGGTTATTTACAAATGTTGCCTTTCACTCGCCCTTTAGGTGCAGACGAGTGAAACATCTACATCTGTGTGTGTGTGTGTGTGTGTGTGTGTGTGTGTGTGTGTGTGAACCTTCTGCTCACCCCCTGCAGCGCCGATGATAACAGCGACAGCAGAAACATGACGTCCGCTCCAGTCAGCTGGGAACGAGAGTTCATCCTGAAGAAAGGATGGGTCAAGACGCCAGAGAGGCCGCCGCACCGCTTAATAAACGCTCCGTATGTGTGCGTCTGCCCTTGAGCGCACGGCCACGTATGCACGCATGTGTGCATTTACATGCGGCGTCCTCATATAGAGAGCCTCTGAAACACACTTCAAACATTAAACCTAGTCAAGTGCTCAAGCGCCCGCGGACGTGAAGGGCTCTTGCCAGCACAAGAGCGATCCGAGCTTGCATTCGGCGCTAAACCTCAGCGCTCGACTCTGTGCATCCCAATCACTCGTTCATCAGTTCGCACACGTCCGTCCTGCCCTTAATGCTGAGCCCAGGGACGTTTGTCTCCTTGAGCTGAGCTTAAACTCGGTATGAAGAGAACGCAGGTAACCAGGACGAGCCCGAACCCTCGTCGCGAACGTCTTCATCAGCAGCACTTCTCTCTGACAGCTTTTCTGCGCCTCTTAGTATCAGAACGGCTTTTTTAGATCCCGCCGGATCGTCCGTAGGGGTTGCGTTCGCGTGATATATAGGCTGCCGCTCGCATGGACGCCCGCTACGTCAATCTTTCCATTAATCAGTCGGTCGGTTGTTGAAAAGTGCAGGAACTTTCATTTCTGAAAGTCTCAGGATGTTTCGTGAAAAGTGAGATTGCTCTTTTATACATTTTGGAGATTCGTTGTGATTTTAAAGAACCCCATCATCAATTCAAACTAAATTTGAAATGCAATGTAGGGAATTCAGGGAAAACATACATTTAAAGTTTTACAATTTTCCCGGTAAATTTTACTGGAATTTACGGTTAGCAATATAATTTTTTTTAATGTAGCATTTTCGCAGTTTTTTTCTGAAAGTCTCAAAATGTTTCATGAAAAGTGAGATTGCTCTTATATACATTTAGAGATTCGTTGTGAATTTAAAGAAAAAAAACCCCCATCGAATTCAAACTAAATTTGAAATGCAATGTAGGGAATTCTGGGAACATCCATTTAAAGTTTTACAATTTTCCCGGTAAATTTTACTGGAATTTATGGTTAACAATATAATTTTTTTACTGTAGCATTTTCGCTGTTTTCTTTTTCTGAAAGTCTCAAGATGTTTAATGAAAAGTGAGATTGCTCTTTTAAACATTTTAGAGACTCGTTGTGATTTTAAAGAAAAAAACCCCATCAAATTCAAACTAAATTTGAAATGCAATGTAGGGAATTGGGAACATTAATTTAAAGTTTTACAATTTTCCCGGTAAATTTTACTGAATTTACGGTTAACAATATATATATATATATATATATATATATATATATTTTTTTTTTTTTTTTTCTGAAAGTCTCAAGATGTTTCATGACAAGTGAGATTGCTCTTTCATACATTTTGGAGATTTATTCCCTGTAAAAAAAAAAAAAAATGCGTAGAATTTAAGGTAAAAAACTGGTAGCTGTGGTTGCCGGAATTCTACTGTAAAAAAAAATATACGGTAACAACATCTTAGGTTTTACGGTTTTAACTTAAATTTACAGTTAAATACCTTAATTTTATTAACGATGTAATGTTAATATGCCAACTTATTAAAGTATTGAAATCTGTTTTGTACCTTTGAAATACACTGATAACCACCAAACGCAGGTGGTGATGAGAAAGTCACGTGATGAACGAAAACCCATCAAAAGCAGCTTTTAAACAGTAACATATATAGAAGGTGGTCAGTGTCATTCACACAAACGCTAAACGCCATCACGGCGAGACCGAAATATGCAATAAACATTTATTGAACAACATTAGATGTAACATACAACTCTAATAAGCATAAATGATAAGAAAAATCACAGTGATTTTAAAGAAAATACTTCAAATTCAAACTAAATTTGAAATGCAATGAAGAGAATTCTGGGAACATCAATTTACATTTTTACAATTTTCCCTTAAAATTTTACAGAAATTTACTGTTAACAATTTAACTGTTTTTTACTGTAGAATTTTTACTGTTTTTTTCTCTTAAAGAAGATATTAAAGAGGTGTATTTTGTGAATTGTCCGCTTTTTGATGCAGAATTTGGAAATATTGGCAAATTGAAATAGTTCGAGACTTTATTGAGATCTCTAGAAGAGACATGAGATGGGAGTCTCCCGTCTCTCAGATTTCTCTCCAACAGTAAAGCAATTTTTCTGTATTAATTTCTTTATTCATTTCTGTTTTTATCCGTGTCTATGAAGGACAATTTGGGATGATAAAGAGATTTAATCCGTGTTTTTTCCTAATTTGTTGCTCGGTTTGGTCTCAAAAGAATTAGAAAATAAATATTTGAGTTAATACTGAATAATCTTGACCTTTCAGTGCAATGCCATTGTGAGACATTAAATGAGAAATGTTGAAGAATCGGGTTTTTCATTGCACATTTTCGGAGAAATATGTGTATTTATATCAGACTTATCAATGTAGATTTTCAATGCAATGCAAATTTGCGCGCGGGCTGAGGCATTGTTGAGTTATCTAGAGAAACGCAAAATCACTAAATCTAGAGAAGGAACGGACTGCAATGCTTCCAATTGAATCTCATTGAACGATTGCAATGTTAAAGTGATCTCATTTGTAAATCAGATGATAAATATATGAGCTTATATTGAAGAATCTGATGTTTCAAGTCAATGTGTTTGAGGCATATTTGAGAGCTTTAGATGAGATGCAGTCTAATTGCTTTTATTACAGTTTATTGCTGTCTAAAGTAGATCAAATTCACAAGTCAGGTGAAGAACCGCATATTTGAGTTGGTATTGAAATCAATGCACATTTTTACAGTTTAAGACGAGATGTTTAGAGGTCTTTTTAAGGGGAAATTCGGACTGCGGTTAATCTCGTTGCCTCCTATGACAACGTTTGTCGCTCGCGTGAGAAACGTTTAAGGATCTGCTTTTTCAAAGCGAGCACAATCCGAGACCTCGCGAGCGCGTTTGGAGGAAACCTGAGATCGCTGCGTCTTTTCCGAAGAGCAACGCGAGCAGCGCGAGACCGCGGGCGCTCGTTATTCAATCTCGCCGCCGTCCACCAGGACGGACTGAGACGTTGAGGAGATCTCATCGCTATTTTTTCCTCTCCTCTGGGATGTCCAGTCATCGCTGCACCCCCGTGTTTACCGTGTGGTGTG
The DNA here is from genome assembly GCF_018831695.1 of Puntigrus tetrazona. Taxonomy (NCBI): domain Eukaryota; kingdom Metazoa; phylum Chordata; class Actinopteri; order Cypriniformes; family Cyprinidae; genus Puntigrus; species Puntigrus tetrazona. The sequence continues at coordinate 999,323 of NW_025047824.1, forward strand.
GACTGAGACCGAAGCGCTTCTCCCCACTCAAAGCTTCACGCTCGCATTCATCCAGTGGTTGGTGCGGGATCCGCGCGCGTCCTTCTCCAGCAGCAGCAGCAGCAGCAGCATCATCATCCTCCTCATCATCAGCATCAGCATCGCTCGTCATGGAAACCCGCGTTCCTCATTCAGCGATGTGATGCGCGTTGGCCGTTTGTCATCATCAGTGTCGGCGGTGGCGGGCGGAGAGGACGGACGGCAGCGGATTCGTCTCTAGAGGATGTACCGTGTTGCCGGAGGGAAACGGCGGAGAGTCTTTCCGGGGGCCCTCCCGTGAGAAGCGAACGAGGACGGAGCGAACGGACGCGGATTTTCGAGCGGATCTGTGCGGTGAGTGAAGCCGACGCCGACGCGCCAAACATGCGCCAAAACGAATGACACACGCATGCACGCGCGGGATAGCGCTTCCCGCCGCTGTCAAACACGCATGTAAATTTTTGCTGCATCGGGTCTGACGCATTTTGCGGTTGTCTGTGAGCCAGGGGCCAAATCCGGAGCCCCGTTCGGTCTCGGTGCTTAAGTTCTTCATTTAGTAGTCGTTTATTGGTTTTTTAGCATTCGCGTGCATGCGAGATTCGCTCGGGCATCTTCAATGGGATTTTTTTTTTTGTTTGTTCTTGTGTTATGTGTTTTATATAAGTTAATTGACTTTATATGGATGGCAGTTGGCGCGCATCTCAGGCATTACGGCACTGTATTTTTGCAAATATGCAAACTTAGTATTTTTTTTTTGTCTGTAGTTTGTCTGAAATACATCACGGTTAACTCTTTAATGCCCGTGTAGTTACTGTACGAGATGCTTGTTGACACGGTTTTAAAGTAACCTGTCAGTTCGTCCTTAGATATTCACTCTAATGCACAATTACTTTTCTTATATTTTCACAGAGTTAGTGGCATTAAATCGAACCTATCGATTAGTCCGCGTGCGAGATATAGTCGCGTCATAGGTACTTATTCTACACGATTTGGGCTTAACTTCTTTCGGACGTGTATATTTCACTCGAATGAAAATGAATGTCTGGCTGTAGGTGTTTGGTGTTTGCCTGCAGTGTCTGAAACGCATCATTAACTCTTAAGTTAATTGTCTAAAGAGTTACCGTAAGACAGGCTGTTGTCATGGTATCACAGTAAACAGACAGTTCCTTTCACGAGATGTTAATTAACTTATTTAGTTGATACTGTAACTGTAGGAGATACTGATGTTTGGTTGTCATGGTATCAAACTAAACACGTCCTTTGAGAAGGCAGAGATTCAGTGCATGGCCAGATATTGCTTGTCAAGGCACTTAAAGGGGCAGCTCACCCAAAAAACTAACACCGTCATCATTTACAGTAATCGCACTCAGATTTTTCTCTGTGGACAACAAATGGTTCTGGATCTGGACTGAATATAAAAGTATCAAACAGTCCAAAATGCCGAGATGTAAATCTAAGATTTATGCTTTCGAATAGCACCATTTATTCGAATCGCGCAATTATATCACAAACAAACCAACGTTATGCCATGCATATTTTTCAGTCGTCGTGATATTCCTGTAGGAGCCTAATAAGGCACTGAAGGTGTTTTAAATACAACAAAGTTTCTATTTATCATCAATAAATCCAATCTCCGATCCACACCATTAAAGACCTCCTACGCTAGAAAAAACAGCAGCCATCTTTAAAATTTTGATTTGAACAACTATTTTTGTTCGCAGACCGGTGGAAGATTTTTAAAACGAGCATTTCGTTCGTGAATTCTTACGACCTTACCTTAGCTGTGGAAACAAAAACAGTAGAATAACTAGATAAACAAAACGAGTGTCATTGTTAAAAGGAGGCGGAGCCACAAATACGCTAATTAGACCTCCAGTTCTGCACGTGGTTCGTTTTTAAGTATATTGAAGCAGCATATCAAACAACATTAAAAACGTAATTTAAACTACACTGTGTGCTAAAACGGTGTACCGGGATGGCGACTTTCACATCTATTGTGTTGGAAAATTCTCCTTTTGTTTTCCATGGAAACGCGGCAACATACTGGCACCTGGCCTAACGAGATTAGAGTGAGCAAATAATGACAAAACGTTTTGTTTTTTTTCGTCTCAAACGTCCCTTTAAGACATCATTATGTCGCTATCCTCACTGACAAACAGCAATTGTGTCTCGTTTAAAACGGTATTTCAGACCCGTGTTTTAACTTGCCTTCGGGGCGTCTTTTACCGCTGGCCTAAGCTCGAGAGACGCAAACCGCTGATAGATTCTCTTTCTGTCGCTGAACTGTAAGCAAAAAGCAGTCAGCGATTGATCGCGGCGTCCCACAGCTGCCTGATTTAACTCATATTTAGGCCTTTTCTCCCCCTAGAAGTCCCGTCCCGCGCTGGCGGGGCTCCAGATTGGTTCTCTCCGCTGGTTTCTGTCGGGGTGAGCGGCCGCGGGTGGACGGGGCCTTCCTTAATTAAAAGCCCGTTGTATCCGAGGTGGGGCGGGTTTGATTGATTGCGCTTTTTGGGTGTTGTGGCAATCGTAAAGACCGCTTCGGCTCTTTGCGAAGGGCTTGCGAGAATAAATCAGCATTTAAAACAAACGCCGCGGTTCGTCTCAATTAGCTGAAGCGCGGCGGGTCACCGGCGCCGTTTAGATGAAGGCGGCCTCGGATCTCGTCGCCGGTGTCTTTCCGCCGCACAACCATTACACGACAGGCGCTTTTAATGAAACACTTTATACGTGTGATGTCAACGGGGATTTATCCTTTGGCTGTGAGGCGGGATATGCCTCAAGCAGCGTGAACAGCATCCGAAATTAACCTTTTACACACCCGCCAAAGGCACGTGGATGGAGAGATGCGCTAGATACGAATAAGCACCACTTTCTTCGTTTCGTCCTAGTGACTTTGGAGTTACTTGCAAGTTAGCATCCGCTCACCAAGGATGCATGTTGGATAAAACGATGCGGTAATAATGTGAAATAATATTATCAGCTGTTGTGAATTTTCATCATTATTAGGCTGCTGCTCTCGGTGTCACATGATCCTTCTGAAACCATGAATCAATTATGAATGGGAGTTCAGAAGATCAGCGTTTGCGTGAAAAATTTTGTAACGTTAATGTGTGTACTCAAATGCTTAAAAAACGATTAATTTCTTTCAAAAACAGCAACCGTGCTGCCTTTCAAACTTTTCGATAAACCTTTGAGGATAACCCGTTGGCTTTGGTTAGAAGATGTGCGGCTTGCGTCAGTCGCTGATGCTTTCTTCAGTAGATGGTTTTCTTTTCAAGTGTTTGAATGGGTGAAGGTCAAACTATCACCTTACGGTTCGGTTTAAGCCATGCACAGTGTTGCCAACTAGATAGTAGCTATTTAATGTATTTGCCAAGGCCGGTTTTTACTCGTATTTTCCACTTGGCAAGTGTTCATTTGGACCTTGTGTTTGGTGCTTTGAAATGAACAGCACACAAATGAATGTTTTAAATGAAGGCATTGCTGTCGGTACGTATCGCATAGTTGCATTGCTGGCAAAAAAGCACGGTTAACGGTTGCCTATAGCAAAGCCTAATTAGTATTCGTCTAATAGTGACTGTTGGCTTTGGAATATCAACTGCACCAATGATTAAACGATAAGTGTTTAATGGAACGGTTCTCACAAAAATAAAAATTTGCAGTTTACTTGACATCAGGTCATTCGAGATGTACGAGTTTGCTTTTTTCACAGATTCGGAGAAACATTGCTCAACAGTGGATGCTCTCCAGTGAATGGGTGCCGTCAGAACGATAATTTGCATGTAACCACTGCAGTCCATCGATCAACGGCTTGAGAAGGATTGAAGTTGATTTTGACATTTTTACCTTCAAATCATCGCTTTTGACCAAAATGCGAGTCTCTACTGTCTAAGCTTCCTCCAGTAAAAAAAAGTATGGGTTCGTACTTTGGCATGAAGCAACAGTTTGATTATGAACTTCTTTATCAGCTGTTTGGACTCTCATTCTGACGGCACCCATTCACTCTGCAGGACGCGCTTAATACTTGAAATGCATTGTGAGGGGCTTGCCGATGTTTCAAACCCTGATGTGTAAACTCGCATAGCTGGAAGTGTCAGCGTTCGCTATTTTTTAGGCCTTATTGTCATTCTGATTATATAAAGGAAAGCAGAAAACCGGTTTTGAATTTGATGCAATAGGGAGAAAAAAAAAATCAATGCAAGCATATAAAGCAGTTTGAAGCTCTGAACTGGATGCATAACGTCATCCGTTCCTCTGGAGGTGAGGTTTTTTTGACACATGCAGAACAACCGAGTTACCCTGAAAGTTTGTTTTGTGCAGATCGCACAGCAGTGCATAGAACCGAAGCAATATGCCTCGGTTTTATTAGCTTTTTCTTCTTGAGTGGCTTTTTGTCCTCGACAAAGCATCTACACGAGGTGATGCGTTTTTAATGAAGCTTTACTGTTGTCGTTCAGCATGCACATCTAACATTGCTCTCGGTTGCAACCCTGCTGGTGCGCATCAATCTGCCGACCAATCAGACTGACCCAGCTTTATGACATCATAAGCAACCTCATATCGAGTAGTTTATTATGGCGACGACGGTCACACGTGACACGTGTTCTTTGTTTACCGCTCTCTAAGGACCCGAGAGGAACGCAGCAGTAAATGGCCTTCGCTGAGCATGTATAGACTGGACCTGCTGTGATTATCAGGTGAAATGAATGACCTCATAAGTGTCAGGAGTGATTGATTATTTACATCAGAGAAATGGAGCATGAAATGGTGGAGTAACAGAGTTTTTTTTTTGTGTGTGTTGGCCGGAGCTCTGGTAGAGGGTTCATTATACAGTATAAATATACACATATGTTCATTCAAATTGCCTGTATAAATTGCATTTAATATTTATTTAATTTAAACAATTGTGTGATATTTATTTAAAATATTTTAAGATTATTTTATTTACTTATTTCAGGTTTATTCGACAGGGACAACGCACTATAAATAAATGATAAATAATGCAAAATTGTCACCCTGAAAATATAAAACAACGAAACGTAAGAAATACATGCTTCAAAATGTACACAAAAAATGCTATACCTAGAACGGATCAATAGCAGATCAATACCGGTAAATCACATGCCCGATCCAACTGTCAGACAAAATAAGCAATGCATCACCAATCCATAATATCAATACGCAGGCAACGATAATAGATTATTTAAAGTGCATTCAAAAGCACAAGCTCTGACCCGAAAAACGAAGCATGGCTGATTGTTTTCTGTGTGATTTTTGTGGACAGCTGTTGGCCTTTGCTCATGGTTCAAAGTCAGGTTATGCTAGAGTAGATGTAGTTCGATAAACATGCTCCATTTATACAGCTAGTCTATTCGGAGCGTCATCTCAATACTCAAAGTGACATCATGCCAAGACCAGGAACCGATGCGGCTAATTGGAAGATTTACCAAAGGTGGCAAGAAGACTCGGGCAAAATGTCTGCTCGTAACCTTCGTAGAGGCACGAATAAACGCTATTAGAAGTGAAAATGCTAAGATAACCATTGGCGTAGTAGTACAGTAATAGCCGTGGAGCCTTCGAGCGGTTACTTTAACATTCATGCCTGTTTTAAGACATTTCTCCACAGGCTATTCACACTTAACTCAATATATGCAAAGTTATTTTAATAATAACAGAAACCCTTGGGTGCTAAGCACGCTACTTTATTAAAGGCCGCATATATCTACAATAGCTAAATTATACATTTGACTGGATATATCCACATTCGTGTAGGTCTGGGCCTTTATTTAACGCACAAATATAATTTCGTCCAGATTTGGTGAGTGCAAAAAAAATTGATGCTAAAAATATGCAGATTTTTTTTTTTATACTCGCGCGGCCCACACGTGGCTATTTCTGAATCTTGAGCCCATAAAAAGCTCATAAAGGTGACTGAAAGCAGCTCTTTACCTTCGTAATGTGTATTTGTTGTCCTTGAGCGTGGATGTATTTTTAGAGAGGCCACTTTTACACCAGGGGGCTTTTGTGGAGAAAATGACAGTTATATTTCCCATCTAACAAACACTTTTACAGTAAAGCGTTTCAAGATGAAGAGAAATAAGACCTAAAAGGAGGAATCAGGTCTTTGTAGAGTCGTGCATGACTGTTTATTTACAGATTGGCTGTGTCACGATCCCCAGATAGACTGTGTTCTGATTGGTCGATGGCAGATATTGTTGTATTTTACTGTATTTTCCAAAATATAAGCAACTTGAGGAGATAATGTAACACAGAAACAAGTTAAAGTTTCAGCACTAGCAGTTTCGTTACCCTGAAGTCAATAAGTTAAATATATATTATATTACATGGCATAAATCGATAATACATCAGTTACAATAAAAAAAATGCTTTCACTTATACTGAAAACAGTAATCATACTCTCACAACTATTATAACGCAACTTTTCAGGGAAAATGTTTTATGCTTTTTGCTTCTACCGAGTTGTTGTATTTGTGAAGATTATTACGAAAAAAGTGTGAATTTTTTTAGTCTCGTACAGGCGACACATGGCTTTCTCTGAATCTTGAGCCCATAAAAAGCTCAGAAATTTGAACAAAGAATGTAAGAATCGTAACTAAAGCTTATTTTTTTGCGATAATCCAAAAACCATTGGAAAATCCTATTGGGTTTTTGTCAGAGAAACCAGGGTGATGCTAACTTTCGGTCTGGCCTACAAAAATGCATCAAAGTTGCAGACCCTGATTAATCCATGGCAGATATTGTTGTATATCACGTTTCCAGAATATAAGTCAAGCTTTTTATCATTTAAAAATGGTGGAATTTATAATAAAATTACATTGATGCAGGCAAAACGCATTTGGATTCATGCCAAGTTGAGGCGTTTGTGTTAAATGCTGTTTATAATGAATGCGAGTTTCACATATGTTTGTTTTATACTTTTTAATTTCTTTTCTGTTTACATTTACATATTTTTTTGCGGGGTTAGGGGAATAAAAATATCTTAATAATGTTACGTTTCACTTTATTTACCGCTATTTTACCCGATATCTCAATGCACTAAAAAGCGACATCAATGATTTTTTTATAGACGATGCATTTTATTCTCAGATTTACTTGAAAAATGTGGAAAATTTAGCTTTCATATCGTGTACTCCAAGAGATTCCTGCGCCAGCCGAGTCTGCCCACAACAAAAAAATGTAATGGCTTTAACGCTTATAATGTGAATGGTATTGGTTTTAATGGAAACTATGATGGTGTCTACTGGTATGTGATGGATACTATGGGTGCGACGTTAAATTCTATTGGAAAAATGCCAAAAGCACACTACAAAAAGGAATTTGCAATGGTTTTACTGGAATAAGCTAATGGTTCGTAGTACATGGAAACCAGTAAAATTTAGGCTTCTACTGTTTTTTTAGCACAAATGGAAATGCTAACGTTTAGCTTTGTCCAGGTATTGTAGACCTCCACGGCTTCGAAGTAAGGTCAGTTCACTCAAGTTCTCGTCATATTCCTAGACTATTTGTCTCCATGACCACTGCCCTTTGTAAAGCTCTCGCGCTTTAGGACATTTCCTGTCAGCTCTGGTCTCTCACTTTGGCTCTCTTGAGCCCGGACCGTCCTCTTCTAAAATAAGTCATCACTTTCGTGGCTCGTTCGGTAATGAGAGCGCGAGCGCTTTTAAACCATCTGACGGACACGGCACTTAATTTACTGTCATTTTCACGTGACAGTCCACCTGATGTTTCTCTCGGAGCAGCTTGTGTTAAAGCCGGCGGAGATTAGCCGCCGTTTCCATTCACGGAGCCGCGGTCCCACGTCACCGTTCCCGTTCTGATTCAACTTCCTCATTATTGTAGCGTCTCGCAGCAGAATGAGAAAGAGCATCAGAGAGGGAGATAAGGAGAGCATGAGGAGAGACAAATGGAGAGCAGATTGTTGAAGTTTAATTGAATCCATCAGAGAAATGAACGGAGCCGGTGGCGCATTTACAATATGAGATTTGCATTTTTGCCGTGTTTGTCATGTTTGACAGCGTTCGCGTCCCTGTGTTCGTTTCCAGACAGAAGGGCCGCACGCTAGCTTCCTGTAAGTGAACCGCGCGCCTCTGAATTCGTCCAATCGGAAGCCGGCGGAGTGCGTTTTTGCATGTAAAAAAAACAAAAAAGACTCACCCACCTCAGGGGACGTTTAGTCCCCCCACAGCTACTAATGACGCCGTTTCCCCGGGTAATTAATTAGTTTCCGAGCAGAAGCGACGCGGAGTGTGGTAATACCAGATGTTTGTTATATTTACTACTGCAGCAGTCTGTCGGGGTGTTCTTAATTGTGCAATTGCGCCTTTAGCGATAAAGATGAAGAATGCTTCTTTGAATATCGGCCCCCTGGAAGGTCCCTCATCGCATTATAAAGACGAGCGCACCAGCAGGGCTAAAGTTAAAGCTCATTTGTTTGGCCCTGCTGCGTTAGCTGCACTAAAACATGCAAACTTTCAAAGTTCAGCTGGGTGTAAATGCCAATGTGTAGATCTGAAATACTGTCTTGCTCGTTAAAACTTAAGATTGGACTATATAGAGCGCTGCAGGGGTGACAAGTTAGCGTTTGAGCACTTTTGGTTTTGTTGTCCTGAATTTTTGTGATGTGCTTTTTGAGTCTATGGGCCTTTCGTAGTAGCCAAACGTACCGTGGACGCTCACTTTTGGGCGTGTTGGCACTGGAGGAACCATTTATATCATATCATATCATAGTCATTTCTCATGGGTAAGGTTAGGTTTAGGTTTAGAGATATGGTCAAGACACAATGTTTGGATTAAAATGTTGTTCCAGGGTCAACAAGGAAACGCAACTAGAAACGCTTTTAGTTCCAGGTACTCCGTTTGGTGGCTCTTACTTCAGAGTAGGGTCTAAAACAGTTGTAGGAACTACCAATGATGTAAGTGTTCGCTGATTGTTCAAGTCCATGCAAACTTGGCATGTTTTTCAAAAAGCCTTCGCTGTTAGCTGCTTCAGATATCCTGCTGCCGATGTGAATGCAACCAGGAAAACGGTTCGAGAGAGAAGCCTAGTTAGTTCCAGAGAAACCTAGCTAGTACCCAGAACTACACGGTGGGAAACTTGGTGTACACGGTGGGTGACTTCAATGCTTTTAGTTGTGGCCGAATTTTTCTGAATGCTTTCGTGCATATAGTCGCGTTAATAGTGTCCTATGTGATCATGTCCTTCATTTATTTTTCCCATCTTTTTGGTATTTCTCATGAAAATTGTATGTGAATGTGCTGTAGGCAAATATGTCGTACGCACCCTTCAGTGTCAAATTTGAATATGGAATATGAACATTTGGAATCTAACTCAAAATAACATTAAATATGTATTTGTTTATTCCTTTAACTCCTTACAGGAATTCTTTACACCAAGTGTCTGTGCAAGCATATATTTGCATGTGTTAATTGCAGATATTTCATCATATGTTGTAGATATTTGAACAATTTTGGAGGACACCTTGAAAATGTTAAATGCTAAAAGTTACAAACAAACGTTCTTCCGGTAAACTTAAATTCTACACTGATCATGGAATGATCCTCTATATGTTTCAGAAGGTTCAGAAAATATTCAAAAGTAACTTTTCCAAAATAGAATGTCCCCTGAATGTTTTCATTCAGAAGTAATGCTTTCATAGCTTAATGGGAACGTCCGAAAACCGTCAGAATGTGGGAATACAAATGGATGGCTCTCTTCAGACGTTCTAGACCTCAATGGTCTGTTCATATAATGAGTCAAAAAGAGTCAAATCGAGACTGAAATGGCTTCCAGTTCATTAGTCACGACTGAAATCGAAGGTGAAGTTGAGACTGTTGCATTTTAGGCATACAGCCATTCTAGGCATGCATAGTGCAGATATGCTGAGGCTCTCTGTCCAGTCGGCGTCGAATGCAGAGGTGCTGTACTGTGCTACGTTTTCTAATTGGAAAATTCCTGCTTCCTAGACAGACGAGCTCTGAAAAGCAGAGCGTGGAGCAGACAGAGCAGCAGCTGGGCCTTTGGTTTGCTTGAACGGCCGCGTTCCAGTACAGACCAAACGTCGCCAGCGCTGCTCGGATGAAATTCAAGCGCTTAAACCCTTCCGTGAAGTGCTTCTTCCTCTAATATTTACATTTAAATGCATCCGTACGCCAGATAGCGGCTCGCTGTTGGTGCACACAGTCAGAATGTGCGGTGGATGCAGTTTAACGCGAGTAAATTCATGCCTGGCAGCGCCAAAGAGCTAAACGTTCGGGAGAATCCAACAGACTATGCTATAAAAAGGCAATCTGGGATTTAACAGCGTTCTTTGTGTCTCATTGTCCTGGAAGGAACAGTGCCGTGAGATAAAGAGCACAATGAAGGATCCTGCTAGGTTAGAAGAATGCTAGTCGGCAGCACAATGTAAAGGCTTTATTAACGCGGGAGGAATTGTCATGAGATACTATTTCAGTGGAAATCCATATAGGATCACGAAGAAGAAATAATTAGCGGGTCTTGTTGTAAATGAATGAGTGTTTGCTGTAGATTTTATTCTGTTTGCACACACTGGGGACATCTGAACAGATCTGGGTGTTGTGTATGTACAGTACATTATCAACTGACAGTCATAATGTAATGCAGCATTGCAATAAATGTAAAAGCACATTTGTAGCTCAGACAAAACATCGCTTTTTTCCGTCATTTGCACTTTTCTAAAAAAAAAAAAATTCTCATATGTAGAAATAGAGTTCATTCAAACGATTCAACCAGTTACAACAGCCCAGAGATTAATTGAAGTCTCTGCACAAATTCCAATTTTATTATAAGCACAGAGGCAATTAAATGCAGTTTTATGTTTCTTTATAGTTTAACTGTACTTTATTATTTTAGCTTGAATCATTCTTTTACCTAACCTTATTTAAGTTTCTTTGTCAAGACAACGTTTCTCTTTTAGGTTTCCATACAATTTTTTGTTTATTTTTTATTTTATTTCTGTTAAATTTCAATCAGTGTATCGTAAAAAAATTATATATATATATAATAATTATATATATATATATATATATATATATATATATATATATTATATATAAATAAAAAACTAAAATTATATGTATATATTTATTTTAATAAATACTTTTTTTCATTTTTAGTTCAGAATGACAATGGGATAATATAGGTGATTTCCTGCAGGCAGTGTATCAGTTTATTATCAAGTGTTGGCTACTGGCCTTGAAATCGTTTGACAAGGTAAATGGTTTGCAGTCATGGCATAACCACTTCACTCTCTCTGACCCCACAAGCTTTCCTCTGCCTTCACCTTTGACCTCTCATGCATTACCCTTGATGAAAACCTCAGGCGAGCATTTCTACGGCGATGAGGTTTGACCGGGACTCGTGAAATGTTCTCCCTCCGTCATTTAATGGCACACGCAAACACGCGTCTGGAAAAATCGAACCGCCCCGTTATTCGGCGGCTATCAGGAATCAGCAACAGCTCAAACACGGATCTGCTCCTCAAAGTCAAAATGGCGTTTGCAGCATGTTCGATGCATTATTTAATGAGACGTGAAGACGGACTCGCCTTTTTCGTAGCGTGTGTTTCATCAGAGCTGAATGTGAGTTTGCAGTGGATTATGGGGGATCTGAAACAGCAGCGCGCGCCTTTGAGATGCTTTTTGACTGGAAAGTGAAGGCAGAAGTTTCCGTGCCAACGCTAATGCTGTTTGTTTAGGTCTTTCATAATTTGGTATTGCTGTTGATTCTTTATTGCATTAACTCTACGTTAAGCAAATACGTGAACTAAGAATGCAGAGTGACTGCATTACCTAAAACAATGATTTAATAGCGTTTATTTTTCGAAAGTAGAATCATGCACAACCAGACTATGAGAATTAAAGCAAGACACAAGGACGTACTTCCTAAAACGTTAATGCAGATCATGCATAGAAATATGAAAGCCAGGTTCATGCTTGCCGTTTCATTTTCTTGACTGATTAATGCTACATTTTATTTCTAAAACATGGTGAAATGTATTTGGTAACACTTTGCTTAAAGCCGTTATATATAATGCATTAAAAAAAGCAGTTTTAATGCATAAATTATATCTTCTAATGCACCGTATGATGCATTTTCTCATGAATAACTAAACATTATAATACTTATCTGTTCATTGTACTCCTATAAGGCACATGACAAACATTCAAATAACTGTCTATAATAAGATGCATACGAAACTCAGCAGAAAAAATAAGACTTGATAAAAGTTGCATTCAAATAATTTAGGATGTTTTCTCTTTCCACTGAAATGAGAAGCGAAAGAGCGCAAAAGTGCATAAAAAACAACGGTTGTCGGGGTCCATTTTGATGTCACCCTGACTTTAAAAGCACTCCTGCGCATGATTCATGGCTTTAATATCGCATTAATACCCTTTTCAAAAGACTAAATCTAAAACTGTGCCACATTAGCATCGGTTTCAGGCCGGCGTGCTCGCGGATCGCCGGCCCATCGGTCACTATCAATAGACTAATGCTAATGCTTTGCTTAAGAAAGATATATGGGCCACTTTAGCGTTAGTACAGTAAGATAATGGATGTAGAAATCGAGGAACGGCTAAGAGAAAAGCCGCAGTGCATAATCAGCGCTCTTCTCCAATATCACCGCGTTTAATCCCAGTTCAGAGAGCCGGTGGCTTTTGTGCTGATTTCCTGAGTAATTAAAACAGGGAAAAAGCTCATTTAGCTTTACTTCTCTCTCCGCTGACGTTGTCGGTCGTGGCCTGGGATTTAAAAGGGAGTTCGACGGAGAAGCTTCGCGCCCCGCGCCGTATCCCGAGATTAAGCCGTTACACTTTTTTTAGTTTTAAAGTCGCCGTTTTGTTTGCTCCTCAAAGAAGTGAACGGAAATGCAGTTACGTAGGCAATTAAAAAGGCTGAGACGGCGCACTTTTCACTATAAAGCGACGCGCGAAGTCGCTAACTAGCTGAAGCTGGCTGCTGAAGCTAAGTGCGGGTTGAATCTTGCTAATATCGCACGCAGAGTGAAAGAAAGCGAAGGCAAGACATGTTTCGTGTCGCATAATTACTTCTTCTAAAGATAAAGCTGTAGGTTTGTTGGAGTTCGGTTGGGGGGAGTTGGAACAGAAGTTGTTTTAGCTCAAAGGGTTTTGACGTGTGGAGCGTGAAGGGAACATTCAGCATGCTTTCGGAGCGACGCGCGCCCTTAATGTACAGCGAGGCTCAAAGAAATCACTGCAGTTTCACGCGGGGAGTCAAACCGGCTCGTGTTAACAGATTGGACCGGCTTGCCCGATAACGTCGCTTTTCTTTGGTCTTCAGGGGCGAGATGTAGATGGGTTTGTTCCTTCATCGGATTTGGAGAAATGTAACAATGCAATGCAAGCGGATCCACCGGAGTGAATGGGTGCCGTCAGAATGAGAGTTTAATAAAAATAACACACGCCGCTCAAGTCTCGAGAAACTCGAGAATCATGTGGAACTGTGCAGATGTCTCTCCTGATGTTCTTCAATGGGGAAAGCGATATTGTGGATAGAGGACTAGATTTCGAACAACGTTAATAAACATCTTTGTTTACGGATTTGTGGATTATTGTAACGTTTTTTCATCAGCTGTTTGGATTCTGACGGCACCCATTCACTGCAGTGCGTCCATCGGTGAGCAATATGCTACTTCATTGGCGCATTTCTTCAGTTCTGATGAAGAAACGAACCCGTCTACGTCTTGGACGGCCTGCGAGTGAGTCGTTAAACTCACGTTAGACTTTAAACGTCTCATATCATCAAATTCCCCGGCTTTTTTCTGGATAAGTGGGGTCTAGTGGCTAAGTTTCAAAATGGCCTTTCAAAAAGGATTGTTACGATGACGTTTCAGTAGCCATTATTATTCCAGCTACAATTAATCACAACAGTGCATGTAAAATTGCACATGCTTATGTATATATATATATATATATATATATATATATATATATATATATATATATATATATATATATATATATATATAGATCGTAAGTTTGTTTTACACAGATGCACACACAAAGCTGTAGACAACAAAACACACTTCATAGAAACTTTTCTGATGATAGGTGTGGAAATTCACGATAATTTTTTCGGCTGCTCTTTTTATTTCGTTTAGGTATGATCATATTCCTAATTTGAGGCTGGATTACGTGGCTTCTGGCCCCCGGCCTCACAACGATTTCAGGCTCCTGTGTAGCCTTTGTTTTGCATCCAGCTGGTGCTCGATATAATCGTGGCGTCGTTACATTCGATTGGTCGTGCGTCACTCAGAAAACAGCAGGCCGATCAGAAGAGAGGCTCGTGAATATCAACAACACAGGCCTAAAATGCACCTAAAAAAAACTCCAGTAAGGTGTACAATATTGGACCTCCAAGTATAACTAGCATGCTTGGTTAAACGCGCGCTCGTAGGCCGCCTCTGCATTCGGTTTTCGGTTTAGTTTAAATCCAATTTAAAGCGATCGCTTCTTTACCGCAGAACGCGGCGAAGGCCAGCAGAGCAGGTCGATGGAAAGCCCTGAAGCGCCTTCGGGGTCGGCGGGCGGCAAAAGCCGAAACGTTGACGGATCCGCCTGCCTGCCGTCTCTCACGCTGTGACCGACGAACGCGGCGAGAGCGTCTCTTTTACCTGCTCTCAGGAAAGGGGTCCGTTCCGCTCGACCGCGCGCTCAGACACTGCAAATGCGCGGCGGGATTGACCCGAGCTCTCGGAGGAGCCGCGCTACGCCTTTCTTCTTCTCCGTCATGTAGCTTTCCCATCTTTGAAGGTGCCGTTCGAAGCGCGGCTCAAGTGTGGTAATTTAAAGGGTCTTGTCTTATTTATTGTTTTTGCCCTTTTGACCTGGAAGCGGTTGTAACGCAAACGCTTGTAACGTTGAGGTTAAAGCAGCGCAAAGGAGACCACGACGTTATCGTTTGGACGTAATCGGTGCATTTATCAAATTTAATTCAGTAAGGATTTGAAACTCTGCTAATAATCAAGAAGCAAAGCATTGCATTTTTTGAGACTGATTGCTGTGTCATACATGTTCGTGCGTTTCTATTTAACGATAAAGATTGTTAGATTAGACGGAGAGAGAAAGTTTGATGAGTGACTGATCAATACGCTTTTTTTTTGCTCTCATTATCCGTGCTTTACTTTACAGTCTTTTGCTTCATCCTTGATTGCATAGCTCTTCACAAAAGTGTGTTTTATAACTGCGTTGTTATATTGCGTGAAGCACCGTAGCTTTAAATGAAATAAAAAGTTTGATTACGGCAGGCAGTACGCATGCAAAAGTCTAATTGATGTGTTTTTCTTTATTTTATTTGCACCTTTTTTTATCTGAAGTGAACAAAAATTCACCTATCACCATTAATTATTATTTATGTTTTTATGCTTTTTAATTTAAAATATATTACTAATAATTGCATTTACGTCAGTTTTTTATTGTTTGGGTAAATTATCATTTTTTTTTACACTAGTTCCATTTCTGATGGGATTAACTAATTTTATTAATGCATTTATTATTAACTAATTTTATTAACACCATTTATGTCTGTTCGCCATTTCTTCTAAAACTGAATGGGACTTTTTTTGGATGAATGGGGTGATAAAAATACGAGGTTGCCGGTCGTTTTATTCATTGGCCTCTGGTCACCCATCATTTTATAAAAGCCGGGTATTTTTTTCTCCTCTGAAATGTGAGTAGTGGCTATTTTTTAATGTAATGTGACACATTTCTTCATCTAGTTACGAGCCGGTCCTCGAGTGGACTGGACGCGGAACAGGCTTCCTCGGATCCGGCCCTGATTAGAGCTTCATAATGTAGTTTCTCCCTCTCAAACATTTTCACATCAGTCGCCCGCTTGATTTGTTAGTCATAAAGTGATATTTGGACACAGATGAGTTCTCGCCGAGCCTTGTTCGATTCGGCGGCTACAGAAAACCAATTAAATTAAGGTGAATGTATCAGGGAGTGGAAAATCGAAGACGCATCCGGGGCGGACTCGGACCGGGGATTGAGTTGCGGAGCATCTCCTGAATTCGAATAGAAGTGTGTAGAAGCGACGTACTGAGACTCTTAGTGAAGCGGAGCACGTGTAGCGCAGATATCATGTTGTTCTGTCAGCGCTTTCTCCCCGAAGGAAGAAAACGGAGAGACGGGATACGGAGCGACCGGCCGCCGTTCCGCCTCTAGATCGGAAAAGCTCCGCGCGTAGCCCGAAGAACTCCGACCGACGCCATCGCTTAGCGTCTCTCCTCGGGACTGACCTTCGTCTGGGTGAAAAGACCTCGGAGAGCCCTCTGGCTGTGCTCCAGACGGACACACGGCCCCGTGATCCTGTGCGGGAGCCGCGGCTCTTTCGGTTCAGGTTTCTGCCTCACATTTGGGCCCAAGAGTTTCGATTGAGACGTTTTGACGTTAATACTCCAAAACCTACAAGAAATGGTAATGCATGGTGTCCGATACTTGTACAATACTGCTCAAAAGTTTGAGGTCGGTAAGATTTTTCGGTAACCGTTTACAATAAGTTAACAACATTAATAACTGTTACTACAGCGGTTATTATACTATCCTTAATTTCAGCATTTTCTAATGCATTTTTAAAATTATAATTGTGCTTGTTAGTTAATGCACTATGAACTAACGCGAATAAACAACCGTGTTTACGAACAAATAGTGTAATAAACTCTTTGTTAATTGTTTGTTCATGTTAGTTAATACATTAACCTTATTGTGAAGCGTAAATGATTCTCTCACACTTATTAAGGCTGAATTTGTGGCACATTAAAAACAGTAATATTGTGAAAAAATATTATAATATAAAATATCCGTTTTTTATTTTAATGCATTTTAAAATGTCATTCATTGCTGTGATGCAAAGCTGAATTTTCAGCATCATTACTCCGGTCTTCAGGGTCACATGATCCTTCAGAAATCATCCTGTTATGATGATTTGCTGCTCAAGAAACATTTCTGATTATTATCGATGTTGAAAGCAGTTGTGCCGCTTCATATTTTTGTATTGTGATGCATTATTTTTCAGCAGTTAACCATTTATAGAAATCTCTTGAGGCATCGTAGACATCTTTTACAGTCACTTTGAACTAATTTAATGCATCCTTTCTGAATAAAAGTATTCATTTATTTTAAAAAGAACTCAGACTGGCCCCAAACCTTTCGAACTCCTTTTCATGCGTTACATTTCAAATCTTGTTTTGCTCTCAGATGTCTCACTTTATTTCTTGCATCAGATGCGAAAATGCGTCAAGCAAATGATGAGAGAGTTTGCATGAACAACGCTGTGACGCTTTTAAGGAATAGCTCACCCAGAAATAAGCTGGAAATGTCCTCGAACCTCGGGTCGTCCAAGATGCAGATGAGCTTGCTTCTTCGTTTGTAGCATTGCGTCACTTCTCACCATTGCAGTGAATGGGTGCCGTCAGAATGAGGATCCAATCAAGCCGTCAATAAGAAACAAATCCGTCTTTATGACGTTTTTAACTTCAAACCATTGCTTTTGGCTGAAATATCTGAATTCGGGAAAGCCAAAATGTTCCTTCAATCAAGATTTCTATTCTCGAGAGATTATTGCGATGTTTTAATCAGCCGTTTGGGCTCTCATTCTGACGGCACCCATTCACGTCCATTGGTGGGCAAGAGGTGCAATGCTACACATCTCCAAATCTGCTGAAATATCATCTGCGTCGACAAGGCGAGGACATTTTCAGCTCACTTTCATTCTTCTGTGAACTTCACTGAAGTCTATTCCAGATCATCTAAACAATACTGACCTTTTCCAAACAGTAGATCCGAAGGAAAGCGTGTCCTTTAGCTTCGTGAAACTCTACCCCGCTGCGATGGCTTTCAGAGGTCAGTCCTGTGATGAATAATGTGATTTACCGTGACAGGCCTGCTGGTTTAAGGCCGGCTCGCGGGATCTTACTGTAACGCTTTCCAATTACAGTACGCTAATTAGCGCGAGGCCATTCTGAGTTCAGCTAAATATTTTCTATTTTCGTTTGCAGAGGGAAGCGGAAGGCTTGAACGCAGCGCTGTTTATTCACGCTGTAATCGGCCCACTCTATAACCGCTGAAGTGCTCTCCCGAGGGTCTCCGAAAGCATTTT